>NC_136493.1:2630000-2777500 GCF_053919585.1 Euprymna scolopes
TTTTATACATTAAATTGGATTGCATTTGAATTTCTGCTTTACAAAATTGTAGTTTCATTTTGTATATTTTTAGTTTATTTAATATTTTTTTATTATTATTAAACAGTGATTCTGAATTACGACAATGCCGCATCAGAAAAGTACCGTTTTACTAGGTTTTAAAAGCAGAAATGAACAAGCATGCCTGACATTTCCTTTTAACTAATTAAAACCATACTTTGTAATGGATAATTAAAAAAGTTACGACATAGTCGGCCATTTTATTTAATAATTTATCTATCTATAAAAGTGAGAATGTCTGTGTAAGGACACTTCTTAACCTATATACTCAATGATTTTTCCATCTGTAGACTTTAAATTTGGTATATACGATATTCAGACACGTGGAAAACTTTTGAATCCATTTTCATCCGGAAAAAGGAATGCTAAGGGGTCAAAATTGAAAAATTGGTACGTGGGGTGGGGTGATCGGATTTTTGTCTGTTTTCTGTTTCACAAATGGGCTTGCATGAATAGTTCACATTACAGAATACTTATGTTAAGAATAAGTAGTTTGACAACACCTCTTAAAAACCGTGTTACGATGATGTAATGGTTATCGCACTTGACTCACTGTCTTTAGGTTTTGGTTTCAATCTCAGCTCGAGTTTTTTAAAAATTTTATTTTACTTACAAGAAGTTAACTATTTAAAAACACTTGCATATGTATAAGATTATTCCCGTTTTTTTTTTTTAATTCATTAGTTTTAAATGAATTAAAATTTAAAAGTTATTTTAAAGAGAATAATTATGTGTTGATTTGCGCCGCCCAAAAAGACAAGCATGCATTTTTTCACGTGCCTCCATCATATAAAAGAACACATCACATTTGTGAACGATTCCGTCCGATAAAAGTCGTTAAAATTGTGCTTGTGTAGATTGCTGATCTTTTAAACCAACGCATTCTAAAACAAAAAAACAAAAATATTATTATGTACTTACTTATCAGGCTGAAATTAGTATAAATTTCAAAAATTATGAAATGTAACCCTGTAGATGTGCTAGATGTATTTTCACACACACACACACACACACACACACACACACACACACACACACACACACACACACACACACACACACACAAAATCATCCATAATTACATTCTGAGATTGTGAGTTAAAAAATGGTGGATAATTTAGGTCAATTTAAGTCAAGATTTATCGCCCTTGTTTGTTATTCAGAATTGGTCGCACAACTCTTCCACATAAAAATACGATAAAACTCGATAATTCAAAAAATTCTATTTTTATTTGTAATTATTTTTCATATATTTTTGGAATTTGTACTAATCTCTGCATGACATGTAAGTATGTAACAATGTTTTCACTTGAAATGCGTTAGTTTAAAAGACCACCAATCTACAGAAGCACCATGTTTTTAAATCTTTTAATTTATGCTTTTGACATTTTAACGAATCGCTGAATTAATGCAAAACTACTTTGGATCAACAAAAGGTGAAGGTAAATCAGTCATGGTATTTAGAAGAATTGACTAGTTACACAGTCAGTCCCAGGTATTGACAACGAATCCCGAACTAGTTCCATGGATGCTGAAGCAGCTCATGATTTGAAAAATCACGAAAAAATTAAAAAGGCAGACGACACTAAGCATGCAAAGGCGTAGATTAGGGTAAGGTTAGGATTGGGGTTAAAGAAGGTGGTTTTCAAATTGTATCCTGCTTCGATCAATTCCAGGACTAACCCCGGATTCACAGTCGATACTCAGAACTGGCTCCATAAATACTTGATACCAATTCCTAATTACTTCTACACAATTTTCTTACCTTTTTTTTCTTTACAGCTGCAAGCAAATTAAAGGGTCAAGCATCAATCAAGATCTTTATTTGTAGAACTTTAATCGAGGATGATGAAGATGAAAAGATAATCACTTGCGGGATCCGTGGAAATTCCAGAATCATATTCTTCATCTTTTTTTATATCGTGGCCGTGCACTCTATGGACACCCGATACGAACACAGACCTCACGATATAATTTTCTTACCATTGCTCAAACTGACAAATGCATATCTAAGTGTTCTCGTTAATGTAGTTTTAGAAATTACCCTGTTATATGAATTTATCTCCAAAACCCATGTAGGAGTTCGCGACAAAACAGATTACGCACAAGAGAAGTGTACTACAACCCGAATTTCACGTTTGGCACAATAACTACATCAGATGAAATTAAAGCAAAAACTTTTTTGCATTGCATCTTTGGCGATCTCATCTTTTAAAAGGGATGAATGGTGATAACGTAGTATAAATACGATGTTGCCTTGGTGTATTATTATATAGATTAGAGGGCCCAGTGAAAATTCCACGGTGCTTTCTATATAAATCGACATAATTTAATGCTCGTTCATTCGTTTGCCGACTGTTATCCTCATCTTGATAGTTGTTTCACCACGTTTCGTCCAACTCATCCTCTGGCCTTCTTCAAGTTGTTAACAGCGACGGGATAGAAATGTGGAGTCTCGTATCTGTATCCCCGGTAATTACTGCCTTCTATAGTTGCTGTCTCACCACATTTTGGCCAACTAAACCTCTGGCCTGCTTTGGGTAGGATTGAAATCGCTATCTTGAGACAATGCTCATCTGGAACTGTAGAGACTCAACTCCTCTATCCACTACGCCATGGACCCCAAAGAGGATGAGTTGGCCAAAATGTGATGAGACAACAACTGTGGAAGGCAGTAATTACTGATGATACAGTTACATAACTCAGAAGAACTGAAGAAGGCCAGAGGATGAGTTGGCCGAAACAACTATGAAGATGAGGATAACAGGCGCAAAAAAAAAAAAAAATGAATACACGAATTATGAAACCTCATCTTAAAGAATTCTAAAAATAATTAAAAAAAAAAATATATAATGTTTTTAATTTAATTAATTAATAATTAATAGCATTCTTTTTGAAATTTTGAGATGAGGATTGATTCGTCGTATTATTTGGATTTTTCGGGCTACTATTTTCATCTTGAGTGTTATTTTCACAACGTTTCAGACGATGTAATCAACGACCTGCAAGTGTATTTTGTCAAACTCGGGAATCTTTCTGTTGAACCCGGAAATTTTTCTCTCGGTTTCGGAAACCCGCACGGAATTACGAACGGAATATTCTATTTAATCCACAGGAGTATCATGTTCTCATTCCCTCAGCACTAATCGGATAGAACCTAGCAGATTCGTGGTGTACCGGATAGTTAAAATTCAGTTGTAATTTGGAGGTTGAAGTTCAATCCTCAGTGCGAGCGACACTTAAAAATATAATTGCGAATTACTCCCGACTTCTACTTGGTCATGGCTGGCGAAACGAAAGCATGCTACACCCGTTGATTACATAAAAGGTTCCGTTAGAAATTCCATCCAGATTCCAGAGTTCGACAGAAAGATTCCGAGTCAACAAGATACACCTGAAGAAGGTCGGAAGTTGCTTCGATCGAAATGTTGTGAAAATAAAACGCAAGATGAATAATCTAATACGGAAATGAACATGTCTTTATTTATTATTTTTTTTATTGGAATCATTTGAGATGAGTAATTTATTTATTTATTTGCGGACTGTTATCCTCATCTTTGTTGTTATTGTTTCACCTCGTTTCGATCAACTCATCCTCTGGCAAAGTGGATAAGAGATGTTGAATCTCTACAGTTCTGAGTGAGTATTGTTTGAAGATAGCGGTTTCAATCCTACCCAAAGCCGGCCAGAGGCTTACTTGGCCAAAACGTGGTGAGACAACAACAACTATGGAAGGCAGTAATTGCTAAGGATACAATTAAGGGACTCAGCATTCCTATCCCGTCGCGATTAATAACCATCTGAAGAAGGCCAGAGGATTAGTTGGCCGAAACGTGATGAAACAACAACAACAACAACTATAAATATGAGGACAACAGTTCGCAAAAAATAAATAAATGTCATTATTTATTTTCAAAATTGTAGCATAATTTATCATTAAAACACTGAATGTTTTTAACGTAAAAATATTTTTAAAATCAATAAAACGAATGACACGTTTTTAAAAAATATCTGTTATTATACTAAAATTATTATTATTATTATTATTATTATTATTATTATTATTATTATCATCATCATTATTATTATCATCATCATTATTATTATTATACTAAAATCATTATTATTATTATTATTATTATTATTATTATTATTATTATTATTATTATAATACTAAAAATTTGGATGTGTTTGTAACCGTCTCCAATTTTAACGTCATGACGTCATTTTTATAATAATCCATATAATATAATCAATATAATAATCAATACGAAATCTGCATGAATTAAAATGTATTTAAGCGTATTTTACGACCGGATCACGTCGGGAGTGGGCACTGCTATGCATTGGTACAATATAATAATAATAATAATAATAATAATAATAATACTAATACTAATAATAATAATAATAATAATAATAATAATAATAATAATAATAATAAACCTTGGTTGGACAAGCGCAAATTCCAGTATAAACCAATGGCCACTGCCGGCGAGAAATCAATGGTAAGAGGCTGTTGCAATGATGCAAATTCATTTGCAAATGCTATCAAAGGAGGTGGAGAGAACTGGACGTCTGGGGAGACTTGTTGTCACTCAGCCTCCAGAGAACACCACAGGTTTGCAATCAGATCGTTTGTTGACTTGCGTGAAAGCTATATGTGAGCCAATAATAATAATAATAATAATAATAATAATAATAATAATAATAATAATAATAATAATTAAAAAAAAAAAAAGAAATTCGAAGGCTGCATACATTAACATATCATATTTAAGCGTATCTTATGATCAGGCAAGACCGGGTGGTATTCTAGTATTTATTTATAAGTTTTACTGTTTTAATTGATATAATTTGATTTGAGAAACCATTCTATTTTACAATAGGTAAAGTCGAAATTGTTTACTATAGTAACAATAAGTAACATGTGGTTAATCATCAAACATCTTTGCGGATTAGACGATGATATTTTTAATGGATGCAAGATTGATAACCTACGTAGAAATATGAAAAAATTTAGTGCACATTCCACATTGACAATATCGACGACGACGACGCGACGACGACGATAACGACGACGACGACGACGACGACGACGACGACGACGACGACGACGACGACAACAATAATAATAATAATAATAATAATAATAATAATAATAATAATAATAATAATAATAATAATAATAATAGAAATGGTGACCAACAGTGACGTGCACAGAACTTTTTTAGGGCAGGTGCTCAAGTGGAAAAAAAACGGCAAAAATATAGTAATGGTTAGGCAATGCCTATAATAAATTCCTCTGAAAAGGGCACTTTTAAAACAATAGTAAAAGGGACAGGTACTTGGGCACTCCTAGCAACCTGTATGTCCCTGCCAACCAATCATGTTTGCAGCTGATAAAAAAAAAATGATTAAATCAACTTAATAAGAATTGGCGATCACGCATATTTACTCAGCCGAACCAGTTCCTGTTTTGAAAATCTTCGGAAGTAAACAGTTAATTTGAAGACCCCACCGAATTAGGTTTCTGTATTCAATCTAAAAATTAATATCACTTGTCCTTTCTGTAAACAATCATTAAAAAATATGCAAAACATTTTAAAAATTAGGTAATTAACATAGTAAAAATATGTTAAAAACATATTAAAAATATGTAAATAAACATTAGATACTATGTAAAAACATTAAAAAGTATGTAAATAAACATATTAAGAATATTTAAATTACCAGATTTAATATGTAAATAAACATATTAAAAATCTGTAAATAAACATATTAAAAATACATTAATAAACATTTTAAAAATATGTAAATAAATATTAGACAATATTTAAATAAACCGATTAAAAATATGCTAAATATATTAAAATATTTGAAAATAAACATAGTAAATATATATATATACATTTAAATATATATATATATTAAAAATATATATATATGCATTAAAATATATATAAATTAAAAAATATATATACATTAAAAATATATATACATTAAAAATATATATACATTAAAATATATATACATTAAATAATATATATGTACATTAAAAAATATATATACATTAAAAAATATATATACATTAAAAATATATATACATTAAAAATATACATACATTAAAAATATAAATACATTAAAAATATAAATACATTAAAAATATATATACATAAAAAATATATATACATTAAAAATATATATACATTAAATATATATATATATATATATACATTAAAAAATATATATACATTAAAAATATATATACATTAAAAATATATATACATTAAAAAATATATATACATTAAAATATATATACATTAAAATATATACATTTAAAAATATATACATTAAAAAATATATATACATTAAAAAATATATACATTAAAAAATATATATACATTAAAAAATATATATACATTAAAAATATATATACATTAAAAAATACATATACATTAAAAAATATATATACATTAAAAATATATATATATATACATTAAAAATATATATACATTAAAAAATATATATACATTAAAAATATATATAGATTAAAAATATGTATATAGATTAAAAAATATATATACATCAAAAATATATATATATACATTAAAAATATATATACATTAAAAATATATATACATTAAAATATATATAGATTAAAGATATATATATAGATTAAAAAATATATATACATTAAAAATATATATACATTAAAAAAATATATATAGATTAAAAATATATATACATTAAAAATATATATACATTGAAAAATATATATACATTAAAATATATATACATTTAAAATATATATACATTAAAATATATATATAGATTAAAAATATGTATATAGATTAAAATATATATACATCAAAAATATATATATATATATATTAAAAATATATATACATTACAAATATATATACATTAAAATATATATATACATTAAAAAATATATATACATTAAATAATATATATACATTAAATATATATATATATAGATTAAAATATATATAGATTAAAAATATATATACATTAAAAAAATATATATAGATTAAAAATTATATATACATTAAAAATATAAATACATTGAAAAATATATATACATTAAAAATATATATACATTAAAAATATATATTTTTTTAATTATGTTTAAAAACAATATTTTATTTTTTCCCTACATTTTCACAATTTTACATAAATATTTGTTATCGTCTTACATTTAAATATTAACTATTTTTTGATTAAAATTTTATTTTAAAAAATAATTTTTATGCCGGAAAAATTAAAAATCATAGAATAGAAAGAATTTTGGTGCAACAAACAAGCAAAAAAATCTTTACAATTAAAGTTCGATTTTTATGACTTTAAGATGTAAATAAACATTTTATTTCAAAATTAAAATACAATTTAAGATTTTTTTTTTTTACAGAATAATCATCACTTATCAAGGCCCAGAGACAACTCGAGGATAAGGGTTAAAGAGTGTACAGTGATCAAAAGGACAATATCATAGTGATCGTTAAAAGTGTAAATTTGGTAAATTGGATTACTTAAAGGGAACGACTCATCCAGAACTTGTTTACATTGGACTTGAAGACGGCCACACTGCAGCCAGCTGGAAATTCTTTTAAACTTTACTGTTTCTGTCTCACGATTTTTAGCGATAAATGTATTCATTATAAGCCAAAATATGATCCCGATACTTCGAATTCAGTTGTCTCCTTATTTATGCTGGATCAAAAACATTACGTCTCGCTTACTCATAAAAATTTGATTTCTTTACGCGAATTTTGGAATATGACATAATTTCGTAACGAGTACGTATACCATAGAGATTAAAAAAAATTTTTTTTTTTTTGTTTAATAGGTCTTTATCAAAATTAGACACGGCATAACATAAGATAAATAATTTATTTATTATTTATATTATTTAATTGGAATTCATTATTGAGATGAGTATTATTTATTAATTTATTTATTGCGGACTATTATCTTCATCTTTTTTAGTTGTTGTTTCACGACGTTTCGACCAACTATTCCTCTGGGCTTCGTCAGGTGGTAACTCCGGGGGGATAGAAACTCCGAATCTCCTAACTTCATCCTCAGCAATTACTGCCTTCCATAGTTGCTGTCGTCTGACCACGTTTTGGTCAAATAAGCCTCTGGTGAGCATTGTCTGAAGATAGCCGTTTCAATCCTACCTAAATCCGGCCAGAGGCTTACTTTGACAAAACGTGGTAAGACAACAACAACTATGGAAGCCCGTAATTGTTGAAGACGCAGTTAGGAGATTCAGAGTTCCTATCCCGTCGCGGTTACCATCTGACGAAGGCCAGAGGAATAGTTGGCCGAAACGTCGTGAAACAGTAACTAAGAAAGACGAGGATAATAGTTTGCAATAAATAAATTAATTAATAATTTATTTTATCAAAACTTTGGCAAAAATCAAGTGAAATAGCAAAAACAAACTTATTCGAAAATAATTTTTTGTGTGCTTGATAAAGTAAAAAAAAAATAGCACAAGTTTTTGGTGCAAAAAAACAAAGAAACAAGTCCAACGTAAACAAGCTCTTGATGAGCCGTTCCACTTAAGTTAACAAATTTACCAAATTTCCATTACTAACGATTACTATATTGTCCAATTGACTACTGTACACTCTTAACCCTTATCCTCGAGTGGTCTCTGGGCTTTGATAAGTGGTTATGCTTATGTAAAAAAAAAAAGCGGGAACATAATTCTACGGGGTGTAAAAATTAACTTACACCGGTTACTTTCTACGACTTCAAAAAATGAACTTCTTTGGATAAGCAAATATGATTCATCATTTGATCCCCCTCGCCCAAAAGGTACTTGTTAAGATAGAGTCGACAGATCAATTTTTAAAAATATGTCGTTTAAAAAAAAAAAAAAAAAAAAATTACATACTTAATTGTCACGGCGAAGATAATACTATATACACAAATTACGAAAATTCATCGAGGTGAAAGTTATTTATAGTAAAAGCAATTTTTACGGCAAATTGGGTAAAATTGCATTTTTTTAATGTTAAAAAATAGACGGCGAAAAGTTCACACACAGGGGACATAACTCAGAACGCAAAATTTAGATCACACCGTAATGGCTTCCGACACTCGTAGCCTATAGCGACTGAGATATTTTCTTGGCGTTTGTATTACTGTACACATAGATTCGAAAAAGTTGTCAAAAAAACCCCAAATATATAACAAATAAATGTTATTAAAGGCAACATAAGTTACTTTTCTACCTAATTGGATAATTATTTTAGTGTTTTTATCTAATGTAACATCTTTATTCAGTTTGAAAAACATACAGTGTTTATCGATGTATTTGAAAATTACAAATGGCACCCGACTCTCTGTTGAACACGGTAAGTTTGGGAAAACGAGTTAAAACTAAAAAAACTATACAAAATACTGTTAGAAACTCGCTCAATATGTGTTATCGTGACATAGGTTGACATATATTCAGTGTTTTTTTTTTCAGTATTTTGTTTAATTTTTAGTTGTAACTCATTTTCTCAAACTTACCGTGTAAAACAGAGAATCCAGCGCCATTCGTAATTTTCAAATACATCATTAAACATTGTATATTTTTTGAGCTGAATAAACATGTTACATTAAATAAAAACACTAGAAAATTATCCAGTTAGGTAGAAAAGTAACTTATCTTACCTTTGATAACATTTATTTGTTATATATTTGTTTTTTGACAACTTTTTCGAATTTATGTGTATGGTAATACCCTTCCCCTCCTTTTTTTTTTTTACTAAAACCACAATAGCAGTTGTTCTACTAGACGAATTTTCGTAATTTTTGGATATATTAGTATTTTCAATATGGCGATTAATTACGTAATATTATTTTTTGCTTAAAACGACATATTTGAAAAATTGACGCACTTCTGTAACGTGGCCGTAACGCTCTAACCTTGTTTGTTACAGTTCAACCATGTTTGTTACAGTTTAAACCTCTCTCGGATCACCACGCCGCCCAGACTCGTCGATAAGCAACAAACAAACAAACAAACAAACAAACAATAAATAAATAAATAAATAAATCCGAGTCGGCCTTTCTTTTTAAACACAAGTCGTTTATTACCTTTTTTTCTTTCCCTCCCGCCTCGACACCAGCTTAAAAGTCTCTTGCTTCTGCTCCACTACACGCCGGCCGTAGACAGACATTTCTTTTTCGACCGTACTTTTCGTCCATCTTTTTCGACTACATGTTTTCTTCTCCTGACTATGTGGTGTCTTTTTCTTTCTTTTTTTCTCGCCAGCTCGCACACACTTCTTAATTTGCATATATGCTCTTTTTCAGCAATCAGCTATCTGTAAGATAGCTGATTGCTGATATTTTCCTACGCGCTCATATGCGCTCTATTACAGGTCGACTCTATCTTAACTAACAAGCATAAAAAAAAACATAAATTGATCAAAAGTTTGTTCCTTGATTCCCACAGACAAATAGTATAGTGTGAGACAGGTTTGTATAAAAAGAAAACCAAACCATATTGTTCGTTCCATAACACTTCTAATTAAAAAAACAAACAAAAAGGCAGAAAAAAATTACGTTACGAAACAAATATGTCATACTCCAAAAATCACGTGAATTGGTTCAGACAGGGTTCAAAGAGAGTTGTTAACATAATAGGTCACGCACTGTCAGCTAGATTTCAATATTTCTCCCACCGACGAAATGTTGCACCCCTCTGCCTGCTTTACAAGTAATTTAATGGTAGGTGCGCCGAGAAACTTCAAACTCTTGTACACCCCCGACGTAAATATCCCCAACAAACCCGACAAGTAGCAACACCCCTCTCCTACACCGTAGAGATCTTTAGGTGTAAGAAAGCCTTCTATTCTAACAGTTTCTTCCCCAGAACTGCTAGACTCCGGAATTCCCTTCAGGGTTCCTGTTTTCCCAACTGTACTAACATGTAGACGTTCGAGTGTAATGTGAACAGACATCTTGCTGCTCAACTCCCTACACAGTACATCTGCAAATTATGCCCAAGATAGTAGGACGTGAAAATGCAATAAAATCTAGTATTTTTTACACGCGCGTGCGCGCGCACACACACACACACACGCACATATATATATGATTAGCTTTTTTTTGAAAAAGAAATCTAGCAGAGTGCTCAATTAAAAGGAAAATCCGAAATATAAGAGCGTATTTATATTTTGTATTTTGTGTACAGAAAGTGTTAGATAAGTATTAGCTGAAGAGAGCTTGATATGGATATCTTAAACGGTCCTAATTATCGGGCTTGAAACCGACGGTACCAATGACTTGTCGCATCTAACAACATTTCTGTACACAAAATACAGTATATATATATATATATATATATATATATATATATATATATATATATATATAAATCAAATTTTATGAGGAAGCTTTCATGGCGTGTCTCGCTATTTCATTTTTAAAATTTAATACTGGTTACCTCCCCTTAACAACCTCCTTAGAAATAAAAATGTAATGGCTACGATTAATAGTAAATCGCTAAAAATCCTAAAGATGTTTTTTTATATATATAAAGAAAACGGCTTAATCAATTTACGTGAATTTTGGAATATGATATTTTCATTTCGTGACGAGCACATACATCATGAAGATTTTTCTGTATTAAAAGAAATTACTGTGAATTCTAGACAAATCATAAAATCGAATTAAAACATAAACTAATAAAGGTTTGACGAATTTGATATATTTTGAAATCTCAACTAGTTACATTAAAAAATCTCAAAAAATTAAAATGATGTAATATTTTTTTCTTGTTGAAAATCGAAATAAAAAACATAAAACGAAGATTTGTTCATCGACTCATTGATTGTTTGATAATAGTCACATGACTACAAAGTTATTTAAATTTTTTTATTTTTTATTTTCCATATCACTGTTGCTGTCATGAATGTCCTGGCCCTCAGTATATCATAATTCTCTGTGTGCTTTTTTTTTTTTTTTTTTTTTTTAAAGAAAAGATACAAAAAAGATTCCAGTCATTTCTTGTTTAAACTCCATTTTTTTTTTTATTTTGTTAAATGTAAAAAAAAAAATCAATGTCACATTCTGCTGCGATATTTGTTGACGTGTACAACTTAAACACTTGTGGAATTCCAGTTTATGAAAAAGTTGCTTTTCTATTCATGGGGAATGTGATCTGTTCCGTGCAAATAGCATTTTTATTTTATTTTAATTTTTTTTGGGGGGTGGGGGTGGGGGAATAAAGTGCAGAATTGCTATCAGTCAATAAACCATTGATTCTTATTCCGCTTACCACTTTCCTTCTACATATAACCATTGTCTTTTCAAGGATGCCAATCGGTATCTCCTGTCTTTGCGATAATCATATTTCGTTCTTGTTAGCTCTCTACATTAAATGGCTTCACGCCTTGTCTAGAGCGATTTCTATTAAAAAATAAATCATAAAAAAGAACACAAAATTTATAGCAAATAAAGTAGAATTACATTTTCTACCGACCTGTACACTTTTAACAGTGTGGAAACTTTGTAAATATATATATTTTTTTTATTTTAGACTTGAATTTCAAGGATCATGTGTCCAATCGACACACGAAAAACAACATGGCGACCGAAGTAAACGTCGGTAAATTTAGGCAAAAGTGTAGTTTTACGAGTGGTTTTATTCATAGAAGAGGCCTTGCCACTCGGACTTAGGGTAAATGGTAGGATAAGTAAAATTTTTGCTATCTTATCAGCATGGATTGTTCCGAGGTTAGATGTCGTGTGGGCAGCCATTTGTTTTTTCGACGATAAACCAGACGAACATCGAAACAGTTTATATAAATTTAAAAAACAAAAAACAAAACAATAACAAAAAAATAGCAACAACAGAAAACTGTCAAATATTTCCAACACATTAAGAATATACAGGTCGGTATACAAACCTGACAACCAGCAAAATGCCACCCCTACACAGTAGAAATCCTTAGATGTAAGAAAACTTTCTATTTTATTAGTTTCTTCCATAGGACTGCTAGACTTTGGAATCCCCTTCCGTGTTCCTACTTCCCTGACTGTACTGACATCCAGAAGTTCAAGGGTAATGTAAATAGACATCTTGTTGCTCAACTCCCTACATAGTAGCCCTGCAAATTATGTTCCAGATAGTAACCCTCTACATCACAGTGGCACTGTGCCTTGTTCGGGCTTAAAATGCAATAAAAAAACATTTACATTCTACTGCGTTTGGTATAACTTATTTGTTGTTTTTATTTCTTTTGTGTTTTTCGACTGTAATCTATTCAGCACTTTTTTGTTTTTGTTTTGTTTCTTTCATTTTTGTTTTCTTTTCTTTTTTTATCCAAGTTAGTTGTTCATCAACTTTATTTCTTTGGTTAGCATCGCGAATGATTTCTCGTATGGCCGTCCAAATCACGTATCAGAAAACCCTGACATTCAACTATTTTTTATCAATTCGAACTCTCGGAAAAGTACGAAGCTTCATCGGTAGTTCTCGGTAGGTCTCGGTAGTTCTCGGTAATTTCCGTTACATCTGAAAGCAGACGATAAATTTTCTGTATAGGAATTTTCCGTTACATCTGAAAGCAGACTGTATAGGAATTTTAGTGCTATTTTTAGCGATGAATCTCTACCCGTGAAAAAAAAAAAAATGCTAGTATAAAGTGGATCTCTTTTTTGTTCTTTAGTCCTCACATTCCATGTTTCTGACAAAGTGGTAAGAATTGCTGCCTTTTGAGTTGGAATCTATCCATTAAACACTTACCGTTTGTTACTTTGTAATATTTAAGTAGTATTTTTTACCCTCTTAACTCAAGTGGCTTCATACCTTTTCTGGAGCGATTTACATTTAACGCAAAGATGTATACGGTGACAAGACCCCAATTTGGAAACTATGAGTAGTGTAAGATTTGTAACGGAATTGCGAAGCGATTCGTACGAGCGCTAAAAAGAATAGTTCTAATTGCTACACGCTTTCTTTATTCGCTTCCTTGGAATTCGTTTTCCTCTTCATTCGCGAAACAAATAAGTTTTCACAAGGACGTGATAATTCAAAGTATTTTCAAACCAATAAAAATCGTTTCAAAAACCAAATGTAACAAGCCTATGTCAAAAATAACAAACTAATTCGAACTTAGAAACACTTATAAAATAATGGGTTGGTGAAATAGAATCGGAGTTCTTCCGCCACCCGCAACCCGTGACGCGTCATTACCTTCCGCATCAACAACGCTCATACTAGATTGGTAATATCTGCCAGAATTTCGTCTATGGAATTCATAGAATTGGTACCCCCCCCGGACAGGATACTAAACCGTACGGACATTCTTGAGTAAAGTGTTTTTACTTAATCCCCCTATAACCCCATAATCCATCTATCCCAACCCTTTGTATGTTTTGTTCAAAATACTCTATTTCTAAACTCTATCTCTTACCCAAGCTCCCCTATCAACCTTAACGCGGAGGACACAAAACTGCGTCCAGTGGTGAGACTAATGTGGGAGCTGTGAAGAGTGTAGTGTTATTCTTTATCATAAATCTCAGTTCCACACCAACCCGGAGTGTAGTACTCTCAGTAGTCATATAATTTTATGTACTAGTTTCTCTTGCGTAAATAGACAAGTTTATCACTGGAGTGATTTGCCTATCAGTTTATTTAGAAGTCCTAGCGTAGGAACAAAAAAAAAAAAAATGGTTGGCTACTTCCGTTCGTCTCAGTTAAAGTAAGTATATCATCTAAATAAGACTGTTTCGTTAGTTTCTTCAAATCTATCAAGTCGCATAGATTGAGTGTTAGCTGTTTCAGTGCAAATAAAAGGAATTTCTATGTAAACTTTCGATGTTGTCCGTCAGTTCATCTTTGGAATTCGGTGAACCTTCTATTACAGCTTACCATTATCTTCTATAATGTAGATATCACTTGTCTGTTTAAATGTATGTATGTATGTATGTATGTATGTATGCATGTATGTATGCCTAAAACTTTCAACAGAGTCGACGGATTTTCATGAGATCGGAATCGTTTTGAAGATCGACCCTTCGGACGACAAATATCGAAAAATGGGCTAAAAACATTAATTCCCTCACCTGGACACTTTTCTACAAGGAGGGGTCGCTTTTTCGCCGATATATATATATATATATATATATATATATTTATTATTTTTAAAACGTACACGCGTGTTTCAAGGTCATTACCTATCATCAGCGTAGTTTAACTGTTTCTAGGGATCGAACCTCAGACCATGTTTACCACAGTCTGGTGCCTTAACCGTTAGGCCATAATCCCTAGATTAATTATACTGCTTATTTTTATCGCTTATAAATTTAGATTTTGTTATTGTTATTTTTCAAGCGATACATACGGTTAATTAATCTCTCTCTCTCTCTCTCTCTATATATATATATATATATATATATATATATATATATATATACACACACACACACACACACAGAGAGAGAGAGAGAGAGAGAGAGAGAGAGAGAGAGAGAGAGAGAGAGAGAGAGAGAGAGAGAGAGAGAGAGAGAGAGAATTATTATGGAGAACGAATATAATCCACCCGTCATTATTACATACTGATCAGGGTTGCATATATGAGTGTTGTGGAGATTCACCCATGCACAAGAGATGAACTCTTCCAAACTGTAGAAAAAGACTGAGAAGTACGACACTCAAGGTGCTTTGTGTACTTTGTAGTACTCGTAAATCGAGGTTTCAATTTCGACACTCGAGAGAAACTGAACCATTTTGCTGCCCTTTTTTCCTCTCGGACTGATGCAAAATGTTCTGTGTAGCCCTAAGAGGTTCACACTCCCAAGCCTTGCCTCCCGGCTTTCGGGAGAAACAAGGTTATCGCTTCTTGTCCGAGGTGTCCTCGCTGGGAAATGCCGATTGAGCTACTCAGGAGCACTGACTCATTTCCCCACCTTTTGAATTTGTGTTAAAACCTCTCGCGGTGGGAGAGAAGCAAATATCAGTCTGTGTACTTCGTAGCGCGCCATCTTGGCGATACGTGCCACGACAGTTGTTCTTTGCATATTCTGTTTTGTTTCAATATATATATTACCTTTCTAACATATCTGTTTTCGTGTTTTCCTTAGTGACCCAACCGGGCCACAACAATGGGTCAACTAGAAACTATCGTTGAGAGTGTATTTATTCAGAAAATATACGTCAAAAAGTAATTGATCTACAAACCAATCACGTACAAAATATACGAGGGAAGTTCCAAAAGTAAAACCTTTTTGCCATCTGTTTCACGAATGCGCATGCGTGAATAGTTCACATGGCAGATTCCTTATATTAAGAATCAGTAGGTTTGAAAACATTTTTTGAAGATCATGTCAAGCTGGCCGAATGGTTACTGTGCTTAACTCACTCTCTTTCGGTTTTGGTTACGATCTCAGCTCAAGTATTTTTTTTTTTACTTACAAGAAGTGAACTGTTTAGAAAAAACAATACTCGTATGCACATGTCTCAGTTTCTGTATGAATTAAAATATAGTATGTATGAATGAAAATATAATATGTATAAATTAAAATATAATATGTATGCAAATTTTACGACTGGGCAACGCCGGGCAGCCTAGTAGTTTATGTATAAACTTGAATTTGTCTGAAAAATATTTTAATTAATAAAAAAATTTTTTCTTGATCGTTTTTCATAATTTTGGGGTATGTTACTTATTTCGATAGTACAATTAAGTAGATATTATTGGTTTTACTATAACGAAGAACCGCTAATAAGTCAATATTATTAAAGCAATATTATTTATCCTATTTTGTCCGAGAAATTTTAACTTTTCCAATACAGATATTCTGATGTCAGACATCACGAAAATTACCGACAATTACCGAAAATTACCGACGATTACCGAAAATTAACAGACGTAAGAGATAAAGCTTTTTAACGTCGTAATTTTTCCAACATTCCATTTTTGCAAACGTATTTCGTATTTCGAATAAGGGCATAATTATTTTATCTTTCGTTTTAAAGTCGCCAGGATGGATGTAACGTTGAAAAAGTAAGAATAAACAAAATTGTTTTTGATGCCACAATGCATTTCGCAGTGCAGCAAGAATAGCTAATAAACATTGGGCCAATCGCCTATGTAATCAATGTCATTCTAAACGCATGTGTATGCGTACACACAAATGCACAGGTGCACATTCAAAATTTGCGCGTATATATATGTACATTTTTATATTCATTAATACGTATAGATATAATGCATATATATATATATATATATATACATACATCATATCTATAAGTATTAATGAATATAAAAATGTCCATATTTATATACATCATATCTATATATTAATATATAAATATATAAATACAAAATGGTGCAAATTTATATATATAGATGTATATATATATATATGTACATATATGTATGTATATTGTATTACGTTGCTTTTTGTTGACATTGGTGATTGCGTAAGTAATACGATTGAGAAACGATTAATTTAGTCCACGTGTCTGGGAATAAGCAAAGAAAATCACAAATTGAAAAATATGAAAACTTAGATTTTTTTGTTTATTTCTAGTCCCGTGGACTAAATTACCTGTTTATTTAGTAGTATTATTCACGAAAATACAATTGTCATCATCAAAGAGCAGCGTAATATATAATACACTTTCGGAAATAAATTCCAATATTAACTAATATATATATATATATATATATATATATATATATATATATATATATATATATATGGAAGATACACGTACGTGCATATCGGTATAAAATGTGCGTATTTGAACGGTCGTAATAACCTTTTCTCATCTGTTAGCTGATTATAAGAGACATGCGTCTGTCCATTTGTCTGTTTTGAGGTTCGCTAATTATTTCCAGGCTACTAGACCTAGGAATATGAAATTTGGTAGAAATGATTCTCTAGCTACGCAGATTGTCGTAATGGTGTTAAGTTATATTCTTTCTCTTATAAAAGAGAGTATGAAGACAGATTGAAAAAAACAGTATATTTTAATAAAGTGGTTCTGTGCAAAGTCTCTTTTCACTTAAAAAAAAAAAAACAGCTTCGCACAGGGATCGCATGAAAACATTATTAGCAATGCTCGACCGAGTGCGTACTCAGTATACACCACACACAATTATATATGTGTGTATGTTCATGGGAAAATATTCATATTTCATCTTTTCTTTATACCAATCCTTTAATTCATGAAGCTCTATGTAAGTACAGAGCATATATAAATAAATGATAAAATGTCTATATTCCAAATTCCAAGATATTGTCCATCTTACCGTTTATTTTTTAAGAACGTTGAAATCTTCAATTCTTGACAGCACCTGTTTCATAGCACAGAATCATGTAATTATTATGTCAATTTTTGAATTTATTCCGCCCTTAACTCATCCGAAGAATAGGAACTCATAAACTTTAAAAGAAAATAAAAGAATATGGTTATGATTACAAAATGCGAAAATCGGTAGTGATGTTGGAATTGTCTTTTCTTTTTGTTGGGCCATCTTTGAATTTTTCGCGGAATAAATTCAAAAATTGATATAATAATTACATAAATGATTATGCGCTACGAAAGAATTGAACATTTTAACATGCTTAAAAAAAAACGGTAAGATGGACAACGTCTTGAAAATTGGAATATAAACTTTTGTCATTTATTTGTATATATATATATATATATATATATATATATATGTGTGTGTGTGTGTGTGTGTGTGTGTGTGTATGAGGGAGTGAATTTCAAGTATGAAATGAAAATTACAGACAAAATGGGATATTACGTTTCTGAATTTTTGAGATGAAGATTGGTTATTCGTATTATTTGGATTCATGGGACTACTGTTCTCATCCCCAATAACCCATGGCGCAGTGGTTAGAGTATTTGGGAAAAAATCAATTGTTAAAGTGATATTCTCGTGAAGGTTGAAGGTTCAATTCTCAGTCTGGGTGATCAAAAAATACAATTGCGAATTATTTAGGACCTCTATCCAATAATGGCTAACGGAACAAGAACATGCTACCCCCGTGAATTAGATAAAGGGTTCCGTTCGAAATTCCGTCCAAATTCCCAAGTTCGACAGAAACATACCGGAGTTCGACAAGTACATATGAAGAAGGTCGAAGTGTACATCGACTGAAACGTTGTGAAAATGGCACTCAAGGTAAGAACAGTAGTCTGATGAATGCAAATAATACGAAAATGGAATATTGGTTCATGGAATAGTGGATGAGCATGTCAACAAACTCGTGAAAATAAGGATATATTTTTTTAAGACCAAATGAATAAGGATCAAAAGGAATTGACCGAAATATCTTGGTTTAGCTTTAATGATGTGCTTGCGTCATTGTTTTCACTAGCCGGTTGCCGGGCTTATCTATTATTCCATTAATTAATATTGCATATGTATGTATGTGCGTGCGGCTACGTACGCAATCTTGATCGAATCGAGAGCTTGAAAGCATTATAACAATGTTCTCTGTTCTTATTGATCTCTTAAAAAGCTGCGAGACGAATTTTTATTTTCAAGTTGAAAGGCCGACGCTACGGCATCTTTCATTTTAAGCAGACATTATCCCAGTGCAGTACGCATATAAACACACCTAATTATTGTATAAACACACCTAATTATTGTATAAACAAACCTGTTTAGAGCATAAACATACATGTATATCATATTAGCAACCGCGTGACCATATATAACGCGCACCCTCACAGACGGTCCGCGCGTTCGAATATGCCTACATCCTTTTCATTTAAACAACGTTCGTGTATCGTTAGCAGAGATTGTATAAAAAAAATAATCGTCCGACGTACAGCCCTTTTTGCTTTCAAAATCGTTCACTGTAATAACGATTATGATAATATCAATTGTGATATATCGTTTTATTGAGGTCATAACACGTGCTATCTGATTGGCACGTTCAAACAATAGCAAACAAACAAAAAAAAAAAACAGTTAATATCATTTTAGACAACGTGACAATGTTCGTATACTTCGCGTTTAAATGTTGTGACACATCGCGTTTCTCTTTGCTGGTCCGTGTTTGTCGTGTTAAAAAAAGCGGTAATTTATTAAGGTATAGTTGCTTCTTATTTAAAATGAAATGAGTTTAGGTAAAATTTCATTGCTCCTAAACAAACTACTTCTATTCTTAAGACTATGTTATTTTAGCAACGGGAAATAATATTAAACATTACAAACAGTAAGTTATAACCGTCTCCACGAAACGTAGGCAAAACAAATCGACCAAAAAGGAAGATGGCCGACATTAAGAAGGGAGATAACTAAAGTTTTACTCTCCTTTTTTTTTTTTTTTAAAGAAATGCATACAATACTCGTACGTTGATTTTGAGAAAATCATTACTAGTCCCGATGTAAATTATTTTTAACGAAAATTATTCAAAAGGTTTTAAAGCATTTAATTTGCCGTAAATATTAAGGTGAGCAAAAGAATTGTTGTTCAGCCATTTTGATTATTCTAATGACCGCCATTCAGAATTCACTCTATATTAGAAAGAAAATTAAACAAAAATCCGCATGATATACATACTCGTGAGAACAGATCATACCCCCCCAATTGAATTGATCAATTAGTTTTATTTTTATAAAGAAAATAATTTTTAAACGATGGAAAGAAATATATGGGAAATCGTAAGTATTACGAGACTGATCCCGCAAGTTTGGATTATTGTTGAGTCATCCTCCTTCATTTCTTTGAGATGGCGAAACAATGCCTCTTCGCTTACTCACCTAACATTTGATTTTCTTAGTTAAAGAAGAAACTACTTAATCAATATACGTGCGTTTTGGAATATGACATTTTCGTTCTGTCACGTTACATCAATCATACAGTGTATTAAAAAAAAAAATTTGATTTTTTTGATATAAGAGAAGTCTGGACAAGAACCAAAGAAATCGAAAAGGGCGATAACTCAATGTTTTACCATTATTTTCTTTTTTTTTTTTTTTTGAAAAGGAAATGGATAGAATAGTTTGATTTGGGGGCAATCATTACTATTAGCGACAAAATTGTTGTAAAAGAAATACCGTGGAGACATTAATAAAATTTTTTTTAAGAATTTGAATATGTCGTAAAGTAACATGAAATGTGTTCGGCCATTTTGAATATTGGGTTATTTTATTCACAGTTATTATTGAAGGCAAATTGAATTGATTTGAATTTCTTGTTTTTACCATCAAATAGAACACAAATGAGTAGGTAGAGAGTAATGAAGGGTTTTGAGTAATTTCCCAAATTTCATTTAAAATAATTTATATCTCTCATAATAACAATTACCACTTTTTACTACACATTATCTTGCTAAATCTATACTTTATTAGAACATATTACACTTTTTATATGTTAAATATATCTTGGATATCTATAGGTTAAATATATATTGACAAGATCATCCCACGAAGAAGCAGCTTTATGGCAACCCACTTGCCATATCTACTACTATCAGAGAGCGACGTGTATGATCTGGAAGATCGGAGAAAACTACCGAGCTCTCGTTCCGTAAGATTTGACTAGTGTCTAGATAACGTGCCAAATCCTGGCACCCAGTTTCAGAAACAGACAAATGGTCTAGCGTCGTTCATAGATAGGAGAGTTCTTTTACCCCCACCCCAGTGAAGTTCAACACTTTCAAGTTATCACAGAAGACTGGAATTCGGCATTTGAAGAGATTTAAATTAAACGGGAAGAAACTGGAAGAACGCTGTGGATCTAGCCTCAGACTGACAACGGTGGTTGAATTTAACTCCCATGCGTCACAGGACCCGATGTTCCTAAGTCTAAGTAAAAACGTGGAGTTATTTCCCTTGTTAATTTCTTTATACGCCAGCCATATGTTTTTAGTCGCGTGCAAGCGACTCTATAAGTCACTCTGTCGGGTCGTCGGTCCGTCGGTCTGTCGGTCGGTCGGTCTGTCGGTCGGTCGGTCTGTCGGTCTGTCGATCTCTCCGTAACACTTTTGTGCTTGGCCTTTTTGGTTAAGATCAAAGGTCTGTTGTTAATAGATGCTGTTCTTAGCTTTTTAAGCTTTTCTTGACTTTTTGCGGTCAACGCGTGGCTTCCTAGGAAACTTTCCTTAAAGGGTAGAGCTGAGGCGTGCACCACATATGTCTTCCCTCTCATCCTTTACCGACTGGCGGTACTTCCCCTGCCTGCACAACACCTAAAAGCTCTTGTCGAACTCTTGTCCTCGCTGCTTTGGGATAGAGGAAGACACTGGGTGAGCAGACAGGTCTGCTTCCAAAGTCCGTGTGAGGGAGGTTTGGGAATGCCGGACTTGAAGTGTCATCGAGACGCCGAGAGGCTGGCCTTCCTTAGTCACCATCATCAACCGTGGCACCCTGCGATTACTACCACCTTTCCCGACTTCATTCTCGATCCCACTATCGAGAGTCGTTGCAGGTCGTGGGGAGACTCAGCCTTCTTGAAAGAGTGCCGAGCTGCGCTAAAACGACTACCAAGGTCCAGCGATCTTGTGACTGCTACCCGTAGGGAACTCCACAGGGATCTAGTGAGGGAGCTGCCGACGACGCATTATGCACGCGTTTGGGTTGGCAGCAGAATGAGATCCACTCCGCGTGGAGTTGGGCGTTAGGTTCGAGTCATCTGAACAATTCGGAGTTCTCTCTGACCTGGCGACTGGCCCGAAATGCATTTCCACTTAACAACATAAAATGCAGCTCTGGGTTTTGGAGTCGCCTGCTTGTCCCCGTTGCGGGACAACGGCCGTAGAAACGAATGATCACGCTTTCTTCGATTGCCGCGAACTCCGCCAGTACTAGTCGTATGTCAGCAAGGTTACGACTCGCATCGATCCCTAGCATCGTCGCCTGATTACCGTATCCAATGTCGTTGACAATGTGAGGCCACCGTGGGACCGGGAAAGATAAATGGTCTACATTACAATCCTGGCTGTGGTGAGAATTGTGATTTGGACGTCTGCAGGGTGGCCGAGGAGTGTTGTCTTTTTCTGATCAGGATCTGATTGCTTTCTTTAAACACCAACTACGGGTGAAGATCAGAGGTGATAGTAGAAGGCTGCATCGTGCGGCATTTGACAGAAGATGGATACATGTAACAAGTCTGTGTGTACGAAAAGGAGCCAAGTTTGAATACGTGTTCCCCTCAGTTCCGTCAAGCGTAATCCATTTTCAGCTTATTAGCTAGCCGAGTTAATGATTCACCCCTCCCCAACTAGGAAGCCTCCACTCCTATCTGCAATTTTTCTTTTCTCCTCACTCTAAATTTCACCCATATTGGAGAGAAAAAAATCAATCACTAACTCTCCAACCCTCACTCACAAAATTTTCTTTTCTCCATTTCGTCCCATCTATAGAGCATCCTCACTTAGAGACCGGCCTGCAGGAGCTCAGGTTCCTTTACAAACCAAAGTGGAACAGGCAGTCGATCAACTAGACGGGGTTGGGAGCGTCCTACTAACCACTTTTGTATTTTTTCTTCCCTCGCCCTCGACACAAATAAATTATCGTTTCATCATTATTGTCATCTTTTTTGTTTTTACACGGAAATAAAAAATGTTTTAAACAATTGGGTGCCAAGTAGGACGCCCCCAAGTACGAAAGGGCGAATGCGGTATTATGGTGAAAGAAGATTCTAGTTAAGAGAAACTTTTGTTTAGTTCTAGAGTGACAAGGATGACCAACGACCTTATCTGCCCCCCTTTTGAGTTGGCCTTGTGCCTAAGCTTTCGTTCATGTTCATTTTTTGCCTGAATAAAAGATTTAATATCTCAAAGTGTAGTATCTGTTCCGGCAGATACTGCAAGCAAAGACCCTATGTGGGGGCGACCCCACAGATAAGACCTTGGTCAATGTAGGGGCAACCCTTCAGACCAATTGTCACCATCTAGCTCCCCTACTCCCCGGGGAGTTGGTCCCCATTTCCCCTTCACTCCTCACTTGTGCCTAATTTGCTCGGTGGGGGAGCAAATAAATATCCTCTTTTCTTGGCTTTTTGGCCAAGATCAAAATATAGTATCTGTTCTTACTACATGTTGTACTTATATTTGTAACTTTGTGATAGAAAGTGGGGGATCACTTTTCTGTATTAATTTAATGTAAAATGATCAACCACATTACAACCAGTCAGTCTCAAAGCCATTCAAGTCATTCTCTAGATCATTCAAGTTGTTTTTGAAGGATTCCAGTTATTTTTTAAGCATTCAAGTCATTCTTAAGGTCATTCAATTCATCCTTAAGTTCATTAAAGTCATTCTAAGTCATTTACTTTTTATTTATTTAAGTCATTTCAGCCCATTTTTCGGTCATTTTAGTTTAGCTTTAAGAATTTCATGTCAATCCTACATTCACGCATTCATTCATTACACGTGAGCACGCGATTAAAGGCTATCGGCCTTGTTTTTTTCAAATGGAATTGTTAACCTGCGTTTCGTGGACTTGTTCTAGCTTACTGTTTAATTTAATTTTTTTTTCACATAATTTTAAATAAAAATAAATCGTTTGGGAGCAATAACCCATAATATATTATTACGTCATAATCACGTTGACACACCGGTTCCCGTCAGATCACCGAAGTTAAGCAACGTTGAGCCTGGTCATTATTAAAATGGGTGACCAATTTGGGAATTCCAGGCACTGTATGTAGGAGGACGTCGACACCTCCCTGCAAGAGTTGCAAAACCTAACGTCGTCATCTCCCCTGACGGGGATATACATGCGACTGGGGATTGCTTGTGAATTTGATACTCCCATGAAACTTCCTCCTTCAGAGGAAGCTGATTGAACTCAAAGAGGTTTAATGCCGTTTAACCGCCCCACACTACCCTGTAAGTAATAAGCGACCATTCAACCGGAATTGGCAAAAACCGTACGAGATACCGTTGTATTTGTTTTAGCTGTATATATACGATATCATACTTATATGGCAGCCATGTTTTTTTTTTTTTAATTGTTAGCCCGAGTTTCGCGGACTTGTTATTGTTTACGGTTTGGTTTTTAAAAACATAATTTTTAATAAGAATAAATTGTTTGGAAGCAATAAAACTATATTTCTGTAAGTAATAAGCGCCCATACAATAGGAAATTGCTAAAAAAGCAAGATATTATTTTATTTTATCTGTAAATATACGATATAATATCGATTGGTTAATCGAATCTTAATTTTCTGTACAGCATCAGATAATTTTGCAAACATCGTCCCCATTCTGCACAATTATTCACAGACCGCCTCTTTATTCAAATTCATTGTTCGCATTTTTATTTTTATTTTTTACGCATATCAAACGTAGTTAAATTTAAAATCGACCCTTTTTGCAATCTACATATAATAAAATTGTGTGACCTTGTCTGATGTGTGTCATAGTAGTTTTGATGAGTACACATTAAATTATTATTATTTATTCATTTATTCATTTATTTACCATTAATATTGAATTATTATTATTTATTTACTATCAATCGGATATTAATAATTTATAAGGATCGCGACCATGGGAAACGCGACAAAAATCTGTTTAAGTATTTATGTTACTGTTTTCGTTAAATATTATTAATCAATATTATTAATTTATATAATTAATTAATAAATATTGTTTTATATTATCATTAAATAACTATTATTAATTCATATTATTAATTAATAAATATTAGAAATTCATATTATTAATTAATAAATATTATTTATTTAGATTATTAATTAATAAATATTATTAATTTATATTATTAATTAATTAATATTATTAATTTATATTATTATTTAATGAATATTATTTATCTACATTATTAATTAATAAATATTATTTATTTATGTTATTAATTAATGAATATTATTAATTTATATTATTAATAAATATTATTAATTTATATTAATAATTAATAAATATTGTTTTTTATGGTGGATTTTTCACTTGTGCGATTTGGGCTAAAAGTAGAAAAAGAAAAATAGTAGGCGATGAATAAAAAAAAGTATTTTAAAAGGAAAAAGGAGACAATGTTGATGAGTACATAATCACAACTCAGCATCCAGAATTTTGGATACGAGTATGTAAGTTTCACATTGTCAGATTGCATTCAAACACTACAAACATGTAGACGCAGATACATTATTCGGGCAGATACATGCAAGTGGTCGAATAAAAAGGTTAAACAAAATATAAAGAAAGAAAAAAGAAGGGAAACGGAAATAAATAATTCCAGAAATAAAAAAATAAAAAAATTAAGCGACAAAATGTTTGTCTGAAAATATTTTTGGCGGGAAGACAAAAACATCAAATTCCAAAATCTAAAAGAAGTAACACGTAAATGAAGAAAGGAATACATTAATGAAAACTCATGATTTGTAAAAGTTTCAAACGATTTGAAAATGGAAGATAGTAGTGGATCAATTAATTAAATGAAGAAAGGAATACATTAATGAAAACTCCTGATTTGTAAAAGTTTCAAACGATTTGAAAATGGAAGATAGTAGTGGATCAATTAATTAAATGAAGAAAGGAATACATTAATGAAAACTCCTGATTTGTAAAAGTTTCAAACGATTTGAAAATGGAAGATAGTAGTGGATCAATTAATTAAATGAAGAAAGGAATACATTAATGAAAACTCCTGATTTGTAAAAGTTTCAAACGATTTGAAAATGGAAGATAGTAGTGGATCAATTAATTAAATGAAGAAAGGAATACATTAATGAAAACTCCTGATTTGTAAAAGTTTCAAACGATTTGAAAATGGAAGATAGTAGTGGATCAATTAATTAAATGAAGAAAGGAATACATTAATGAAAACTCCTGATTTGTAAAAGTTTCAAACGATTTGAAAATGGAAGATAGTAGTGGATCAATTAATTAAATGAAGAAAGGAATACATTAATGAAAACTCCTGATTTGTAAAAGTTTCAAACGATTTGAAAATGGAAGATAGTAGTGGATCAATTAATTAAATGAAGAAAGGAATACATTAATGAAAACTCCTGATTTGTAAAAGTTTCAAACGATTTGAAAATGGAAGATAGTAGTGGATGCATCTACGAAAAGGTTCGATTTACTTTGCGATTGATTTGATATTCAAAAGATTCCATTAATCGAATAGTTGTCTTATTTCAAGAAAGGGAATTAAAAATAATGTAATATATTATTGTGATCGGTTTTACAAGATTTTTTGCAATGTTAACTGGAAACCTTTTCTGTTTGCAATTTTTTGTACTTTGAAATAAAATGTTTAAAATTAATATGATTTAGCGACGCACACACATATAAATCTTCGACACAGCTGCATAATAAACAGCTTATGATTCCGTTTTCTATTTAATAATTTAAGGTAAGTTTTCTAGTTTGTTTTATTTCACTTTTAGATAGTTGAATTCACTTTTGTATTTGTGAGTTTTCTTGAGGTTAGTTTATACAAGCATTGTCTAGAAATTGAAACTCCATTAATATATATATATATATATATATATATATGTATGTATGTATTGGTATTTACTATATATATATATATATATATATATATATATATATATATATATATATATAATTATTGCATTTAATTAAGGTAAACAAAATTACCAAAAGTCGGCACAGTACATTTACTGTTTCAGTCCTGAAAAGCATCATCGTTGAAATTCGCTAATTTTTACTTTTGGATTATTTTAACCTGGAATATATATATATATATATATATATATATATATATATATATATATATATATATATATATATATATATATATATATATAGTCTTGGAAGTTTTTAACCTTTAAAACTATACAAAAAATTATTTTTTTCATTCGTTAGAAAACTATTTAGTCAGTAAGTCTTTCAATCATCTGCAATCACTACACCAACTTGCTCTCTCGAATTCACTATAGCACAAGGAATAATTTATTTTTAAGGGATCATCAGTTGTTTACCATGAAACACTGTTTCGGGGATATATATATATATATATATATATATATATATATATATTCGATCTGAAGACATGTACTATAATAATAAGCCTTTGTGGATTCCTCCAATCACTAGTCAATGAAACACATTGAACAGCTGTGACTTATTTTAGGTCTAATAATCGAATGATTGCCACTATATATTTCGAAATCGCCTGTAAGACGCCATTTTAAAATGGGCGACAATAGCGAAGACGATTAAGATATCTATCCTACATGAATTATTTTTCTTCGAGTATTAAATCTACATCCGCCTGTGAATTAAGGCCTGCAAAAAGGATGTGCCGTTTGACAATGCTGGTTATAAGAATGCAGTAAACTTCTTCTCATGAACAGGTAGATCAAATCCGGTTCATAAAAGATGCCGAACTTTTGTTTTGATCTGGGTTTAAACACGGTAAAAATGCGTCGTATTCTCTTTGAAAATGCGATTACCAACTGTTGTGGTGAACTCCACCTTACGGAGAATAATGAGCTCTTTCAATTATTAAAAAGACCGAGAGAATATTTCTCTTGGCGTTAACACCCAGGTTATACACACATCACACACCCTTGGCAGTCGGACTGACGTATACCCATACTTTTCATTGTATCATTCTTTTAATATATTTTGTTTTGTTGTGCATTTTTTTTCCGGATCTTTACGGGACCACAACCGAAACAATAACGACGTGCATTCTTTGTTGTGTTTTTTTTGCAAATGTGTACGATTTATTATAAATGCTGTGCTTTTTTGATGTGCATATAATATTGTTGCATGCAGTAGTTTTGCGATGCTGTGTGCTTGCATGTAAGAATAAGTAAAAAAAAAAAACGAATTCAAAAGAAGTCGAATATATCCGATATGGTTGCTTTTCTTTTAGATGTAAAAACCAATTTTTTATTTATTAATTGTAAAAGTTCATTTTTACAAACAAAACTTTTCCGTTTTCGAAGAAAAAAAACATTTAAGCAAAAATAAAAAAAGCGAAAAGAATCGTCATTCGAGAAAGAAGAAAGGCCAACTGAAAAAAAAACAGAAAAAAAACAAAAACAAACAAAAAACAAAAACAAAATAACACAACGGCACAAAATGCATAAAAAACAACAATTAATCCAAAAGTTGAAAAGGAAAAAAAAAAGAAAAAAAAGATACAAAAATTTGTGGAAATAAAAATTAGTGATTTGGTCTAGATTTAAATGTAAAAAAAAAACAAAAAACAAAAAGCGTTAAAATGCATTATGGGATTGAATAAAGAATGTTTGTTTAATGAAATTTCATTGCAAAAGTGCAATATCCGGTTTTGTCGTCGCCATCTTGTGACGAAAGACAACTTACTTTGCCAGTATTCTCATTTTGTTACGCAGTTCTATACAAAAAATAGACGTTTCCAACATTTATTTTAATTACTGAAATATCTCTCATATTTTGAAGCAACAACCTATATTACATATTTGCTGATATTATTTAGAAAATAAAATTCTATCTAAAATAGCTCTACCTAAAAGAAAACTCTTATCCTCCAAAAATTGAATTTATCTTTAAAAGTATATCTAAAAAAACTCTATATTTGTAGCTGTTATCTATCTTCGCTCATTCAGAAAAAAAGACAGAAAACGAAAACGAAAGACAAATACAAAACAAAACATAAAAAAAACAAAAACAGACGCAGCTTCTAAATTTGATAAGTAATCAAGCCTTTTATATTCTCTTACACATTTTCAATCTTCTCCTAATATTCGTCATCATACAACTAATAATCCATGCATCTCCATAACACTTTTTTATAATGGTTTTCAGCCTTGTTAGCAGATCACAGTACTCAATAATCGCATTGAAATACCGACGTTAAGTAATGTGCAGTCTGGCCAGTAACAGATAGGTGACCGTTTGGACATACTAGGTGCTGTATGTTGTCTTCCCATGACCGGAATATACATGCGGCTGGGAACCGCTTATGAATTTCATATTCCCTGTGAACTTCCTCCTTCGAGGGAAGCCGGCATAGATCGCCCAGGGCTAATATCACCCAAGGTGTTAACGGTTCTTCGTTCTACAGGAGATTATATATTAGTAAAAAAAAACTCTGACTTTATTATATAAGAATTGTTCTATTGCCCCCTTAAATATGTATCGGAACTATTGGCATCTAGGCGACCAGCAATAGCCCCCCCCCAACGAGAGGTGAAGTGTTTTGCCCCTTCGTCTCGCAAAGTGATGACAAAAGTTATTAAACTAAACGAAATATATTTTAGTGCATGAAAATGATTTAAAATACTTTTCACTTATTTCGAAGTGGCCAATTTTGTAGGTCACCCTAACATTTGAGAATCCGACTTCCTGGAGAATTGTTTGAGTCGCCATGACAGTATTGACCGGTGACAATATATATATATATATATATATATATATATATATATATATATATATATATATATATATATATAACACACTTAACACATCCTAAACAATCGTTCTCTTCGCCGCCCAAGCAGTCCAATTGCTGTTAATAACTAAAGCATCCATTAACGCAACGCAGCAGAATATATGAGGATTATAACCTTAATAATAGCATTATTATTATTATTATTATTATTATTATTATTATTATTATTATTATTATTATTATTATTATTATTATTATTCGTGCCCACTAGCAGTTCATATCCAGGTTATCATCATAGATTTCTCACTGACAATAACCGATGGTGTTGTCTGGAGTCAGGGAAACAACATGATGTCCAGTACTTGATACCGCTTTTGATAACTTTTGCAAAATGAATTTGCGTTATCGCAACAGATGGTTGCCATTTACTTCTCGCTGGCAATGATTATTGGTCTCAACGGGAAAATGGGTGGCATTAAGCTACTCGAAGGTTCCAGTCCTCTTTGCACATATTTAGTGTACATGTAGTTAGTACGTTATCTCTATTAGTATTATTATTATTATTATTATTATTATTATTATTATTATTATTATTATTGTTGTTGTTGTTGCTGTGTTGTAGCGAGGTGTATAAATCGAATACATGTCATATCTGCTGGTGGTTGTATATATATATATATATATATATATATATATATATATATATATATATATATATATGCACGTGTGTGAATTTGTGTACCGTCTAGAGGTATAAAAAGTTCTAATGAATGCGTTTATACTGAGTGTAGAAATATCCATTGTCCTAAATGTATATAAAAAGCTTGTTGTGTGTGCGGGCGCTTCTTCACAAATACATATAGTTAACAAACGTGACACATAAACTTTTTTTTAGCTTTTAACAATTATATGATAACAATATGTCTGCTTATCTCAAACCAGAGAAGAACGCATCTTCTTATTGATCTATATTCCTAAAAGAACGCCATAAAAACGAGTTATATATCGTCTTATGGACTTTCGTGTCGGAGTTTGGCACACCGAGTCTCTTTCTACATTTTCCTGGTTCTCTGAAAGCTTCCAACAGAGGTGTCCACACGTCCCTCGCTAACGCGTTTTACGCCAACTCATTGGTTTGACATGTGCTAACTAACTATTACATCAGCAAAACCCAACCACGTGTTCAATGACACAAAAGAGGTGATCTCTCATGTAAGCCTAATTTTTTTTTTACTGCTAACCAAATCCCAAATCTTCTTTAGAATCCCTAAATCGACTTTGTATATCTGATTTCTGCTTAAATTCCTGAATAAACATTCCAAGCTATACATACACATTTTCCAAAATCGATTGTTTTATTTTTCTAATAATAATAATAATAATAATAATAATAATAATAATAATAATAATAATAATAATAGACCAGGTTACCTGGTGTTGTCCGGTCAATATCTAACATTATTATTATTGTTACTGTTATTATCATTATTATTGTTATTGTTGTTATTATTATTATTATTGTTGTTGTTGTTGTTATTGTTATTATTGTTATTATTGTCATTATTAACGGTATTATTATTATAATTTTATTATTATTGTATTTTTTTATTATTATTGCTGTTATTCTTGTTGTTATTATTATTATTATTATTATTATTATTATTATTTACCATTTTTGATTACTTTCGGTAAAATGAAACTATTTCTTCGACTAGTAAAACTAAAAAAGTGCAGCGATCAACAACCGTTATTATTATTACAAGTAAAATAAAATTCAAGCCAGAAATATTTAAATAGTGTACATAATAACATTTCACCTCAAAAGGCCGGAGAATAGAGTGGCCAGCAGACATTATGAGTATTATTATCAAGAGGGAATAACAGTTGGAAACGTTTCCATAGCAACACTTTATTTCTCAGATATCGGTTGATTCTATACTAAACGGAAGAGCACGGCGTACTATGATACAAGGTTGTTTATCTTCTTCCCATAAAATTAGACACAAGGTCGTGTATGGATTAGATGAATGTCTTTTTCTGGCACGAACTGGATTCGAACGTGGTTTTTAGTCTGTTTCATTAACCACTTAGCTACCGTCGTTCAGAAAGGATTGGAATAACATTAACAACAACGACAACACATCTTAAGAGGCTGCCGAATGCATCGTTCAAGATGCAAGCATGACAAAGCTTAATATCGAGCACTGACTTCTTTATCTTCATCTATTCTCTCTTTATTATTTTTTTTTTCAATTTTCTTATCAGTTTATTCAAACTGGGGATGGGGCATCCTACTGAATGTCAAACTATCACTATATTAGATATTCCAACCGAGAGATCTTTTTAAGATTCTGACCGTCTCTTTAAGGGCAATTACTCGTGTATACTTTCACATATGGCTAATAAATCAATTCTGATCGGAAAGAGCCTGATACTTATGTTGTGAAATTGGCGGCAAGAATGAGCATTGTTTCTAATTTCTTCTTGCTTAGCATATTTTCCACCCATCACATCACAAACCTCAGATCAGGTTTATATATGCGAAACAGAAAGTGTAGCCGTTTAAAGTGGATCCGGCATAGTGCGTTCAATTCTTATCAGAGACCTATCAAGTCAGTTTTGCTAGTAGCCTTAGTAAAATGATAAATTCATCTCACTTACTTCAGCTATAAGTTAAATAGTACAGTAAACACTACTGTAAAGCCTCGCAAGCGCAACACAACTATCAAACCAGCTTTAAATTTGCGAAACGGAAAGTGTAGTCGTTTAATGCTTTGCGACTCAGAATATGGACTCGGCATTCAATTCTTGTCAGAAGTTGTCGAGCCACTTTTAATGGTACCTTTAGTAAAATGATAAATTCACATCCCCTGCTTAAGTTGTAGGTTAAATACTAGGGTAAACACTACTCTAAAGCCTTGCCAACAGTTTTGAAATCTTATGCAACTGATGGCACATTAACAGTTTTATAGCAACGATACTAATCTCGCCCCGACTAACAACATGCCAGGGTACTGGTGACAAACAAAATGGAGCAACTGCACACACAACTTCAATCCTAATGCCAGTATACGAACAACATATTTATATATACCTTTTACCTATTCACAGTAAGCCTGCCCATCCTTCTAATAAAACGAGTCCCCCCCCAACAGTGTGTGGTAGAATAACTACCAGTTAACTCATATAAAATGACCGTGGTAAAAAATGAATAAAATAAAGAATAGAACCGAGAAAGTAGAGCACTAGTCAGCGAGGAATTTCAGAGAGCTTTCACTGATAATGACTTCTGTGAATATTCACAGCGAGTAAATAATAATAATAATAATAATAATAATAATAATAATAATAATAATAATAATACAACAGCTTTTCATCCATATGCGAACGGGGTAGTTGAAAGAAAATGCCTTCAGAATTTCTTTATTTGACCATTATGTGTGGTTTCATCGAATTCAATTTTCCAAATATCTGTTGCTGTTTAAAATCTGATTTGGTAATTCGTTCTATACATTAAATTCAATCGATTTATTAACACAGTAACTTCCAAATAGAAAGTAAGTGTGTAAATAAAATGTGGGTGGACAGGCGGCAATTCCTAACCCTTTGGACATTATTCACACACACACACACTCGCACACACACACACACACACACACACACACACACACACACACACACACACACACACACACACACATACACACACACACACATACACACACACACAAAACAAGCTAAAAAGAAATCTATTTCAATCTCATTAATCGGTCTTGTGTGAAGCCTATTTTATGCTTAATATAGATACGAGTGTCGTTTTATTTGACAGTAACGAATCGCAATGTTCCTATATGAGTTTTCACAATGCTGATAGCTTTCCCCGTTAATTTTCCTAATTTAATAAGGACATTAGTTATGCTAAAACGATGCATTTTCCCATAGAAGAGATTTTTGTACGTCGAAGAATCAAGTTTAATGTGAATCAGTGGAAAGTGAAAATCGCCGCCAGACACGCAGATAAATCTCAACAGTAATCAGATTATTCGCGAAAAAATCAGCCTTAAAAAATAAAAAGCCGCCATGATACCATTAATCCGTTTACAATGCTACCGATGTACATTTGCTTATTTAGAGCGTTTAAGTTAAAATTGCTATATATATATATATATATATATATATATATATATATATATATATATATATATGTGTGTGTGTGTGTGTGTGTGTGTGTGTGTGTATGTGTCTGTGTGTAATTATATATAATTGTAGATATAATTTTTGATGTATACACGTTAGATATCAACACTTTAGTCTTGCTCACACGTTTAAATTTTCTATTTGGTGTCTAATCCCTGTATGAATGAAGATACCCTATGCCAACAAAAATGTGTATCGTCTCAGAAACGATTGTACACATATTGTTTGTAAAGGTGGAATTCTTAGAGTTAAGTAAATGATTTTTCTATAAATCATATTATCTCATACCATTTACACACACACACACACACACACACACACACACACACACACACACACACACACACACATATAAACATTTGTTTAAAGGGATATATATCTGATGAATTACGCGACAAAATCTCGTTAGTGAAACGACATATCAAATCAATAGAAACATGATTAATAATTGTTGTTCATTTTAATAGATTGTTTGCTTATTACTATGTATACGTACACATACTCTCGAATGTATATATATAAATATATATATATATATATATATATATATATATATATATATATGTATATATTCATCTTATTGGTTAAACACTTTTCATCTGCTACTAACACCAACCGCATACACACATAGCTTATTTCACGGAGGAATGTCGAAGATAACGGCCTAAAATTTTGAGTTTCAGAAATACATTTTGTACTTATGTTCGTAAGCCAATAAGTAAGAGAAAAATATATTTACATATTTTTAACATTAATTTACATACATACATACATACATACATACATACATTACACTATTAAGTAAATGTTTAACTATATATATATATATATATATATATATATACTAGCATTTCAGCCCGGCGTTGCCCGGGCGTTTGGAGGTGTATGTTGAGTAAGAAAAAAAAAGCGGTCAATTTTTAAAACTTTGACTCCTATTATGACCTTTTAACATTTATGTTTTTTGGATCAAATCAAGTTATTAAGTTAGATCCATGTCGAAGGGACCTATATATAAAATTTCAAGTGTTTGGACCCAAAATTGGCGAAGGAGTTTAGTAGAGTTCTCAAACGTCAAATTGTTGAACTTTGACACTTTAATAGCAAAGTTTCTGGCTGAAAACGGATTACAAAGATTTTCCCAAATCTCAGTACCCTGTATATCAAATTTCGAGTCTGTAATTGCGTAGGGAAATGTATACAGACAGACAGACAGACAGACAGACAGACAGACAGACAGACAGACAAATTCACTTTTATAGATATATAGGTATATAAAAGTAAATGCATATATATATATATGTGTGTGTGTGTGTGTGTGTGTATGTGTGTATGTATGTGTGTGCGTATGATTCACTATTTTTATTCTTTGATTTGAAAGAATTATTATTATCTGACATTGTTATTTACTCCAAAATTATAAATTTTTTCTGAAATTATTGATTCTTCCGAAATTATTAATTCTTCCAAAATTATTAATTCTTCCAAAATTATTAATTCTTCCGAAATTATTAATTACTCCGAAAATATTATTTTTTTTGAAATTATTGTGTTGAAAATATTAATGTTTTGTAATTATTAATTTTTTTTTGAAATTATTCATTTTTTTGAATTTATTAATTATCAATTACTCCGAAAATACTAATTATTCCGAAAATATTTTCTTTCGAAATAACGTCTTTGGTCACTTTAAAGATGGACGACTTGGAAATATTTCCTGCTACAACTTTTGGTAGTAACTCGATAATTGATAAGTTTATTTATTAAATATCTCCTGCAACTTTCGATTTTGTTCATTCGATAACAATTCATTTGTTCAGGTTGCTATTTTCACCCGGGAAAGATATGCTTTAAAAATGCGTATTCCTCGCGAAGAACAACACTCATATAAAACTACATTTGAAATGCAGAACAACCCTGTAATCTGGTAAGAATTCTTTAGTAAGAAAATCCAGATTTGGTTTTATACGATGCATTTCACAAGAACATGCTTTTCTTAAATATTATACATTGAAAATATTTAGAAACATGTACTTCATATTTTTTCGATTTTCAAAATGTTAACTTTTTAACTTTTATACAATTTTAAACTTTAAGTTTTATTTATATGTGTTATTTTTCTGTGTTTAAAATTAAATCGATTTAGCCAAAGAAATGTTTGCTGTTCTGCAACTTTGAAAAATGTTAATTTATTTTAAAAGGGTAATTTTTCGTAAAGTTAAAGACAAAAAAACCCAGATTTGATTTTATCCATTGAAAACATTTGGAAACGTCTATTTGTTAATTTTTAGTTTTTGTGCAATTTAAAATTTCGAGTTATATTTATATGTTTTATGCTTCTTTGTTTAAAATTAAATCGATTTGTTTATTAAAAAAAGCTGTTTGTTGTTCTGCATCTTTGAAAAATGATAATTTATTTTAAAAGGTATTTTTTTTCTAAATTTAAAGATAAAAACATTTTTGTTTTCGAAAAGTTTGCATATCTCCGATTTTATCAGTTATTCGAACAATTTTCATACACACAAATATTCCAGAACACAATAACGTAAAAATATTATAAAAAAATCAAATTTATACCTTTTTTTGGAAGCAAAGATTTTAAAGGATTGAAGAAATCCAAATTTTGTTGATTATTCTTAGCCATTAGATTATATTCCAACCGTTTATTAATTGGAGGAGTTCTGTGGCTGGATTTGTTGAAAAATTAAAACTATACCGAAATCACGATTTAATGTCCACTTTTAAATTATTTAAACATATTACTAGAACAGTGGTTTCATAAAACATCTCAATTGTTTAAGAACTTTTCAGTATAAATTTAATAAGAACACTCCAGTTTATAGGTAACTATTTATAATTACCTATGTTTGTACGAAACTATTATAAACTGAATAAAGCTTCATATGCTATATCGTGCTATCGCGTTTAGTTTTTTATTACGCGAGAATTCAGTTTAAAACTGGAGAATACTAAAGGACAAACAACGAATTGTGTGATAGAAATTATGGCGGGTCGCCTCTTCACACGACCAGCAAAAAAAGTATCATTGTCATATTGTCTTTTTTGGTTAACTTCGCAGCGTTTCGAAGAAAAACAAACCGATGCCCAAATATTTTAAATGCGTTTTCCTTAGCTGTGTTTTTCTTCTTGCTGTTTATGTTCGTTATAAAAAACAACCTCATTGGCAGAATTAAACTTTAAAGCGTCGTTATCATCACCAGCATTAATATTATCATCATCATCATTATCAGTTTTTTTTATTAGGTAAAGAAATCCGTCAACAGCGTAAAAAGTAGCATCCTTAATTTTATATTTTTGCTATCATTTTGCGAAAATCTTTAAAAACCGGTTCAATTTCTTTGGTTTAGTTTTTTATTTTATTTTTATTATTTTAGATTTAAGGTTTAGTATTTTGTCTCGATTTTTCAATATTCAATTCGTGTATTAGGATTTCGACGATTTTATGCTCCATTCCTCTACCACGCAATCTTTTTACACTACTTACCTCCCTTGTCGTTGCAATTACCTTAATTTGTCCACAACTTTCAATCCATTGCATTAAACGTTTTTTTCGCTTTCTTTTTAGTCTTAAACTCATTAGAAAAACTGCTGAAAGTTTTGAAGTGTTCTTCCAAGTGTACACATCAACTGATAAGGCTCTCAGTAGAGTGGGGAGCTTTAAACATGACGATGCAGGTGATAATTATTGTGACGCAGACGAAGACAGTGAGGAACAATCGGTCCACCATTTGCGCCACTTGCTGCCATTCGAGTTTGATGACGTCACGACGATCCTGTTCAGCCAATCGGATTTCGTTTCTCTCAATCGTTTGGTAGACTTTTGTCAGTACCCGTTTGAACTGTCTCTCGAAGTCGTCACTGGACGAGTGTGTTGGCGACGATAGCCGACTCTGTAAATTCCGTAACCGACTGAATCGGGGCGACAGAATACCACCATTGCTGGTGTCCAGGTCCCCATGGAAACGAGTCTCCCTCATCATTGACTGTGGTTGGCTTATTGTGGGATTCATCTCCTGGAAAGACAAAGAAAGAAAAAAAAAAAAAATAGAAAAATCAAAATTGAAAACGACGTTTTTTTTTTTTTTTTTTTACACAGTGATCACCACTTATCAAGGCCCGGAAGCCACTCAGGGATAAGGGTTATTGCAAGTACATTACCTTAGTGTGGAGCTTTGATGAAGTGTTTACTTAAGGGGGCGGTTCATTAGGAATTTGTTAACATTGGACTTGAAGACATCCAAGTTGTAGTCCGGAGGGAAGCAGGCAGACGGAACAGAGTTCCACAGGCGTGCAGTTCTAAGAAAGAAGCTTTGTTCATGGAATCCGCGTTTTGATTTAGACACAGATATAGAGTGGGGGAAATTTTTCACAGTGGATTCAGCTAGACGGGTGTTTTTCGTGAAAGATTGGCGAGGGGGGACCAGAGATTGGAGTTCAGACGAGCATCTGCCATGGAAATAACGATACAACAAGGATAGGCTCGCAACGTCTCTTCTGTGGGAGAGAGGTTGCAGGGAAGAGAAAAGGGCATCCCCCACTAAGCCACGAAGTCTATTTTGTACTCCGTCAAGGCAGGATAGGCTGTTTTTAGCAGCTCCTGCCCAGATATGGCAACAGTATTCCATCCTTGGACGTACTTGGCTTTTATATAGATAGAGAATTGCATCAGTAGTGAGATATCTTCTGGAGCGGTAGAAGGATCCCACCATCTTTCCAGCGACCTGATGATTTCTAACGGAAAAGAAACATGGACGCCACTGTGTAACTTTAATGACATAGATATAGTTTCACACTACTACTACTACTACTACTACTACTACTACTACTACTACTAAGTTCTTCTCACGGATTGAGCACTGTTAAAGTAAATACTGAAACATTGCACAGTATATTATATTACCTTATAATATTATATGTGCATCTAAAGGAAATTGAAGAAAATAAATAAAACAATAAACTTTCCACTCGAAAATAATACTTTAGCAAACATTTGAAAATGATGGCTGTTTATTTTTATTTTTATGTTTTCGATTTTTATTTGGGAGTCACCACTTATCAAGGCCCGAAGGCCACTCGAGGACAAAGGTTAATGAATGTAAGGTGGTAGTTTAGTAATCGTTAATGGTGTAAATTGGGTAGAATTTGATTATCTATGAGGACGGCTCAGTAAGAATTTGTTTACATTAGATTTGAAGGCTTCCATGTTGTATTCAACTGGGAAGAAGGCCAGCGGAACAGTGTTCCACGGGTGAGCAGTTTTGGGTAAGAAGATTTGTTCATAGAATCTGCATTTAGATTTAAGCACAGTTAAAGAGAGAGGGAAGTTGGCGTATATATGTCTTGTTACTATCTATTTGTTACCCACGAGGATAAAGTTAGGCACAGGGTCAGTTTTTAATGTGGAGGAAAATCCAGTCTCCCCAAAAGGGGCACTCTGGATCGGAACAAAAATAAAAATTGCCTCTACCCAAAAGGACCCACTCTCACTGATCAAAACTGGTTACACACTCTATTTCCCGCCAAAAGACCAATGAGGTGTTTGGGTCAGTAGGTGACTACATCGGTGTAATTTCTGCCGACCTTTGAAACTTAAACAATATTACATAAGTTTATTAACTTAAACAATATTACATAAGTTTATTAACTTAAACAATATTACATAAGTTTATTAACTTAAACAATATTACATAAGTTTATTAATTTCAGAGTTATCACCAACAAGCTAAGCATACGGGGGTTTCTTTCCACAAGTGAAAAATGAACGGATAGACGATTTGGGGGAAATTTTATCCCTATAATGCCTTTTAGGAGGGGCAACCAGACTTATCCCGGAAAACCCATTCTGGCAAAACATTTACTTTCACCATGACTAATGTTTGTGCAAAATTTCCAAAGAATTCAAAGCGTAGTTATTAAGAAAAATGCGAACAAACGAACGGACAAAGGCGAGCAAATTACTAGGTCCAATCCTTCTTTTGTTCAGGGACCAATAAGGAGAAACGTAGGCTTCACAGATGGAAAGAAGAAAAGAAATGATGATGATGATGACAATCAACAGCTACATCAATCCGAATTCTTAGAAGTGCACGCCTGTGGAACTCTGTTCCGGTTGCCTGTTTCCCACCTGACTACAATCTGGATGTCTTCAAGTCCAATGTAAACAAATTCCTGATGAACCGCCCCCTTAAGTAAGACACTTTATCAAATCTCCAATACTAACGTACTGTACACGCAATAACCCTTATCCCCGAGTGGCTTCCGGGCCTTGATAAGTGGTGACTGCCTTGTAAAAATAAATGTGCTTAACAAGGTTTAAATCTAGCGGTTGTATCTGATTGGCTGTTTTAGTCATGTGATTAGACATAGAAGGAATTGAAGTGATATAGATAGTTGCAGTTTATTAAACGATTAGGATAGAAACGAACAACCTCCCAATTCAGGTGCGGCTATGTAATACCTCTGGGACTTCATTAGACAGGTTTTGGGATACTAAACGTGAAGTTAAATACTGAATTTTAAGTGAAACCAATAGTATCTACTGAATTGCTATGTCGCAATAATGAAAATATCTGAAAATTACGAAAAACGATTCGGTAGAAAATTAATTAAAGAAAATAGTTTTCGAAGAAATTAGCAATTTGAGCTCATATAATAACTGAACATCGCGCATATTAGAAGGGGAGATAATTAATTTTTGGAAATTGTCAAAAACTTCTGCCAATTCAAACTATGAGATATTTCCCTTATGTTTACGTCACAGGTGACAAAGCAAAAAAAAATAAAAAAAAATAAAAATAAAAAGAAGATAAAATAAAAAAAAGAGAGAAAAAAAGAAAAGGTTGATTCCTAGAGGGTATTCGGGTCTGTGTTGAATAAATATCAAATTTAAAATATTTGCAAAATCATTTTTTCGTTGAATCATGGAGATATGTATTTTATGTAATATTCTAGAAATATTTAACTGATCGTGAGATAACAATTAGTAGATAATATGGCATGTTGTTGAATTTGACAAAAAAGTAAGTAGTTATTGTTTTTAAATGAAAACTCAATTTCTTGGCTGTCGGATTTAGCTATAATAACGAAGAATGGAGTACTGTTCGTTTACTCTACGATAGAAATTGTAAGACTTTCTACTTTTTTTGTTATCTCCCCTTGCATCTTACCTTTTTCGATTGTCGGTACTTACCAGTAGTGGCTTAGTGTTCTGATCGCTCTCTTCTTGGTTCGAAAGTTTAAATCTGATATAGGACGAGTTGCTCTGAGAAGAACAGGGAACAAACTGTAAAAAAATTAAATAAATGTTAGAAAAATATAAAAAAAACAACAAAAAAACGTATTAATAAACTGAATTCAAGCCAGTACCCCCTCACTATCAAATGCGATTCTATTTTCCCAAGCGATTACAAATCAACACACTTAATGTATTATGTTGTAAAATTTTTTAGATGAGGATTAATCATTTGCATTTTTCGGACTACTGTTCTCATCTTTACTGTTATTTGCAGAATGTTTCGGTTGATGTAACCTCCGACCTTCTTCAGATGTATTTTGTCGAACTCGGAAATCTTTGTGTCGAACTCGGTATTTAATGGGAGATTCAGCGTTAAACAGGCATTGATAATCACCGCTTGCAACGATGTAGGTAAAATCCTGTTGGTGGGCGAATTGCCCAGTGTGCTGCTTACAGGACCGCTAATACATAGGAGGACCGAGGATTCATGTCCCGCCAACTCACTGTAGTCGGAGTTCGGTCAGTAGTGAAGCCGTGTTTTGTTTAATTTTCGATTTTTGAGCAATTATTGGCATAAATCGCTACTTTATAGAGACCAGTGTCGCTAGTCTGTGTCATAGATTTGCTGAATGGTATCAATATGCATGCGTGTGGTGTATTGACATTGCGTAAGAATAGGATGTATTTGTAAGAAGTTCACTAATGCATGTTTGAAAATGTATCAGGATTGCTTAAGAATCCGATGTGCTTGTCTCACTATTGTGGAGTGATTCTACCGTATACGTTGTATTGAATGCACACCACTTTCATTGTGTCGAACTCGGAAGTGTGTGTCACACTTTGTATTTGCACGGAATTGTGAACGGAACCCTTTATGATATACTGTATCAAATACTTAGTAAAATTCAGTTGTAAGTTATACTCTTTTGAAGGTTTAAGGTTCAATCCTGAGTGCGGGCGACACTTAAAATACAATTGCGAAGTATTTAGAATATCTACCTGATCATGGCTGACAAAACAAGAGCATGCTACCCTCATGGATTAAATAAAGGGCCCCGTTCGAAGTTCCGTGTAAATTCCCGAGTTTGATAGAAAGGTTACCAAGTCTGACAAGATACACCTGAAGAAGGTCGGAGCTTACATCGACCGAAACGTGCAAATAACACTCAGGATTAGAACAGTAGGTCGAATAATACAAATACTACGAATAATACGGAGACTTGGTTCATGTTACCATATATATTTAATGTAAAATTATAACGTGCTTCTTTACTAGATAGCGTCGGAAAAACCGATAGCCATTTTTATTTTATCTTTTTATATCGGCACCACAGAATTTGCTTTCACTTAGGACGTTGGTAACCTACACGCTGTCCTTCCTGTAAGTACCCGATGTCTTCTAGAAAGAATTCGGACTAGAAAAATATCGAGGAAACCAGTGACAACAACAGATTATGATGACTGTTTTTAAATTGTTAGCAATTTCAATTAATTATTTTTCTATTTCTTTTTGGGATTCTTTGAGATGAGGCTTCATAATTTGTGTATTGAATTTTTTTGCGGACTGTTATCCTAATCTGCATAGTTCTTGTTTCATCACGCTTCGACCAACTAATCCTCCGGTCTTCTTTAGGAATGCTGAGTCTTGTATTATATCCCCAGTAATTACTGCCTTCTATAGTTGTTGTTGTCTCATCATGTTTTGGTCAACTAATCCTCTTGTCGGCTTTGGGTAGGATTGAAACCGCTATCTTCAGACAATGTTCAACCGGAATCGTAGCATTTCTATCCTGTTGCGGTTAACCACCTAAAGAAGGCCAGAGGAATAGTTGGTCGAAACGTAGTGAAAAAACAACTATGAAGATAAGGATAACAGTCCGCAAAAAACCAATACAATTAAATTCAATAAATGTTTCAGTATGTAATGTTTTCTCGTGTTATACTTTGCTTTATTGAACTTGCTTTGAATTGCCAGAAACAAAGTTTGGTTAGAAAACAAGCATTACTTTTGGATTGCCTTCCCTTTCCTCTAGTATAACTCTTCCAAAAATGAAAACAAAACAAAACAAAAAGACTTCCGTCGAGTTAAATTATCATGATTAATAAAAATAAATGGTAAAATTGATTATAGGATTGAATTTAACAAATGCAAAAAGATAATTGGACAAATGGACTATTAAAAGCATCAAATGCACTAAAAATGAAATAGAAGAGAAAATAGCATGACCGATTAATCGAGACTTGCACCGGTTACAAAGATGCAGGAACAGGAACCAATAAGGCAGAAGGTTGGAGAGTTATCGGCCTTTAGTGGAAAAATTGAAATCAGCGTCATCGTGAGAGTTCGGAATAATCGATTACTTGAGGAGGTATAAAATGCCTCTTAATAATTTAGCAAGCTATATTGATAACTTTGTTTAGAAAAAGAGAAAATTTCTTAGATACGAAACGACAGAACGTAACTTGAAGATGGCTTTGCTTAACAAGAAATTGATTGATAAAACATACTTAGTACTTAGATATAAAGAACGATGTTTTATACTAATGATTTATTCTTTATCAAGGCCATCAGTCATTCGGAGACAACAGTGGATGAGATTTTCAATTAAATCTATTATTATATAAAAGGAACTTTGTCTGTGTCTGTCTGTGTATGAGTTTGTTCTCTATAGATTCGAAAACAGTTGGACCGATTTTTATGAAATTTCACACGAAGTTACTTTATATACCTCGCAGTGTTCTTAGGTTATTTATCGGAATATCAATAAGTATCGATAATCGATAATCGAATAATCGGATGAAAGAAGGAACATGCGATTTTGACCAAAGTTAACACCTAACGCAGCCTAATATCGCAAGCGCATTTGAGAGGTTTTCTTATCACACAAACTGAAAAGTCCTACATATAAAATCAACAGTAGCTTCTTTGATATGACAGAGTCTCGTTCAAAATGAATGTTTCTGTTTAGAGCACAATTGAAGCATGATACTCGACTTTTGTATTTTAAACTTTAATCCGAACCATGATATATAAAAATCTGGTGGGTCTCCAACCAGATCAGGCAATTAATATGACAATAAACATATGGGAGTGTGACACATTCGTTGATCAACATTCAATCAAGGCCAACGTTGGGTCTCGCTCCTAGTAGATATATAAATGGAAATGCACTTAGATACGTATGATGAAAATATCTGTATGCTAATGATCAACCACCACAGAAGAAACGTTGTCTTTGTTTTATCGCTATTTCCATGGCAGGTGCTCGTCTGAGCTCCAATCCCTCGTCCCCGCTCGCCAATCTTTCACGAGAAACACCCGTCTGGCTTAAACTACTGCCAATAACTTTCCCCACTCTTTATCTGTGCCTAAATCCAAACGTAGATTCCATGAGCAAAGCTTGTTTCTTAGAACTGCACGCCAGTGGAACTCTCTGCCGCTTGCCTGTTTCCCACCTGACTACAACTTGGACGTCTTCAAGTCCAACATAAACAAACTCCTGACAAACCGCCCCCTTAAGTAAGACACTATATCAAAACCCCCAATACTAATGATTACTACAATACTATCTCATTGATTACTGTACACGCAATAACCCTTATCCCTGAGTGGCCTTAGGGCCTTGATAAGTGGTGACCCCCATGTAAAAAAAAAATGATGTCAAAAGTGTCTTGAAAATCGATGACATAATTTTGGGATTAATCGATATGTGGATGTAGGTCATAGGAAAAAATACGAATGGACATTCTCTATCGTAAACATCTAACACGTGCAATGTGCGTGATAGTTGTAGATAAATAAGCACCATCGCGTTGATAGGAGCGCAGGTAGAATGCGCCTGCACCTCGTGTTGCCACAGACACAGATAAGGCCACAAAAAACCGGCACCAATCTAATCTAAAAGACACGTGAACCAGATAAAAAAAAAAAGATCTGTGCGTTATGATTAGAACGAGCTTCTTTGATTTGGGGAAGCTGGTCGGCACCCTGCAGATGTTGGCCTTTCTCATTTTAGGTAACAGAATATAAAGCGACGAAATACAAATAAAAAAAGAAAGATCACGAAAGTGAAAGAAATTGAGCACAAAAATTAGGATATAATGGAATTCTATTAAAAAAAACAACCAACAACATTTTTGCTCCTATTCACATATGGAACCTATCTATCTAATCTATCTGTCTATCTATCTATCTATCTATCTATCTATATAACAATCCATCTATATAAATCTCTATCTATCTACATACTTATCTATTTATCTATCTATATAAAACTCTGTATATGTCTATTGTATAACTCTCTACCTATATTTATATGCATATATTACAACAGAAAAATGCGAGCATGAAAAGTTATATGGTTAAGCTTAAACATGGAAAAGTAAAGGACTAGTTGTTAAAACTGGAAAAGAAAAGGACAAGATATTCTAGTAAAAAAATTAAATTAAAAATATTGCAACATTAAGGATTTTTTAAAAATTCAATTTATAACATTATATAATATATTCTTAATGCTACAATATTTTAAGTTATAAATTTATTTATTTTTTACTAGAATATCTTGTACTTTTCTTTTCGAGTTAATTTAACCATATTACTTTTCATGCTCGCATTTTTCTATTGTAATCCATGGTTTTTCCAGGCTTCCAATAAATTTACGTGTTCTTTGTTTAATTTCAGTCTTATTTTCCCCTCATAAACACACATAAGTAATAACAATGTACGGCACTCGTCTGCTTTCAACAAAATCCCCCAATTATCTCCCTTTCATCGTTTCATTCTCTCTGTTTCACGTGTTACTTCTCTTTTCGAGACAACAGTGAATTAGTAGCAATAGTATTCGCTGGAGCCACATGGTTGTTATGGAAACCAGTCATAAAAAGCGTCGCTCACTTCCTTACATATTTCTACGATTTTAAACACCAGAAAATTCATCATAACTTTTGTTTTACTGAACAAAAATTGAAATTTTTTCATAATATAGCTGAGAAGGTGATCTATAAACTGTAATAATTTTTTGAAATTTGATCGAAAAAAAAAGTGAGCGGTGAAGCATTAAAGCAGTTCTAAATGACTAAAACTGCCACTTAACCATATATTCAAACAAGGTAGTGTTTGAATGATATATATTGCTCTATCTATCTATCTATCTATCTATCTACCTATCTATCTATAGCAATATATATTATTCAAAAACGATAGTGTTTGAATGATATATATATATATATATATATATATATATATGTATATATTGCTCTATCTATCTATCTATCTATCTATCTATCTATCTATCTATCTATCTATCTATTAGGAGTAAAAAAGTGGCGGTCACCGGTAATTTAATTTATTTTCGTTTCAATTAAAAAAACATAACCCCTTTTTTTCCAAAAATATTAGTTGATTTTATACAAAGAAAAGTAACTTTGAATGGAAGAGATATATTTCATGTTAAGAAGTGTATGAAATAATTTTTTGAAAAATTAATTGTATTTTCATTTTGTTCTTAAAAAGATGCGGCAACGACAGGCAAGAAAAACTGACAAAAGTTCAATACTATAAGAAGATGAAAAAGACAAAAGTAAATTTGCTTTAAAGTATATATATATATATATATATATATATATATATATATATATATATATATATATATATATAATATTAGTTTTTAAACCGCTTTTTTACAGGGAAAAACTCATTATGTTCGTCACGTACTCATCTGATGTTTATCGTAAAAATCTTATAAAAACACCATTTTAGACAACTTATATGATTTATGCAACCGACACCCTGCCGTTTCTTCTCCCTTCCACAATTATGGTAATTTTTGTATTAATAACTACTATTATATTAATGATAACAACAATACTAATCGTAATCAAATATTAGTAATAATGATAATCATTATAATAATAACAACGGCAACAATAATATTAACAATAATAATAACCATTACAACAACAACAACAACAACAACAAAAACAACAACAATAATAATAATAATAATAATAATAATAATGTTGTGGAGATGCCCACTAATTAACATAGGTGGGTGAGTGAGATATATAAAGGTATCAATCATCAATCCCGGGGGAGTTCGGCAACGACCGCCAAATAGGCAAGACGCCTATGTTGCCTCCAGTAAGACATGCAACACGCCACCTGCCAAATATCTCCAACTGAAGTATGCCTGAAGACATGTAAATATGTATATAACTTTTCTTCCTAATATACTATTGTTTACTTTCCGTCTTCTTGTTAATTATTTGTGCAGACACAACAAATAATAATAATAATAATAATAATAATAATAATAAAAGTACGTAAGTTAAAAACAAGCATCGAAAGTAAGGATAACTGAAGCTAAAAAATGCAATAATTAGTAAGAGTAAAAATTAATAATAAAAATTAACAATAATAATAATATTAATAATAATTGAGAAAACTTGATATTAAGAACTTGGAGAATTGTTATATTACATTATGTATACATATATATGTATAGACATAATCTTTCTCTTTATATATATGAATGTGTGTATGTGTGTGTGAAAACAGTTGATACTAAAACCACCTCAAGATTAAACAAAATGATTTATGGTTTCATAATCTTGTTTTATTTTAATGTGAGTTTAATTTATTTCAAAATCTTAATAAAATGACTTTGCTATAATTAAAAAGCTGTTGTATAAACAAAAAAGAGAGCGAATGTTAGAGTCAGTGGAAGAGAGAATATGTTTGTGTTTATTTTGTCTGTAACGTCAGAAATGTTGCGAATTTGTAAGAGGAAATAGATTTGGATTACAAAGACAATTTTTTGTTCTAGTTCTTTTGGTCTCTCACGATGATGCTTGGTCAGGCAAAACTACTTTTATGCACACAAGCCAAAATAATAATAATAATAATAATAATAATAATAATAATAATAATAATAATAATAACGACTAGCAAAACCAGTTGAAATTCCACGGAATTGAAAATTTTAAAACACATTATACATAAAATGTATAAAAATAAAATAAAACAAATAACGACCAATTTCAAACAATTTTTAACAAATTATTTTTTAAACTTTTAAAGCTAAAAAAGAATTGATTTAAAACTTTAGATTTTTTCAATGAACATTTAACAGTAAATATATTGTTTTGTTATGTTTCTTTTCTGAATATTTTTATATAAATTATACAGAACATATATAAATTCAATTGTAAATTTAAAAAAATTAAAAAGAAACTACAAAAAAAACTTACAGTTTCCTCTAAACATGACCATTAAAAATTATAAAATTTAAAACTATAAGCAGACAACCAGATTAAAGAAAACATTTTTTATTTATTTTTAACTAATAAAGAGTGACTATAAAGGGAAGTAATTTTATTTCTCATTAATTAATCTTTGCAAAGATGATGTTTTTTTTTGTGACACTGGACGTACAGACAAATAAATTAATATTTAGATACTCATCATAATAATAATCATTCTAATAATAACAACAATACAATCATTGTAATAATAATTATCATTATAATAAACATTATATCATGATAATAATAATAAAAAAAATAATGATTATAATAATAAAAGTGATCATTATAATAAGAAAAATAATAATGATTATTATAATAAAATCGTAATAATATACAATATTATATGATGAATAATATTAATAATCATGTTCATAAAGATAACAATAATAATAAATAATAAAATAATCATAAAACTCTTAATAATATTAATAATAGTAACTATTATAATATTAATAATAACAATAATAATTTTTATAATAACAAAATAATAATAATAATAATGATAATTATTATAACGACAACAACAATAATAATATAAATAATAATAATAACCATTGCAATAATTAATAAATAATAATAATAATAATAATAATAATAATAATAATAATAATGATAATAATAATAATAATAATAATAATAAAAGCATGTAAGTCCAAAACAAAGCATCGAAAACAAGAATAACTGAAGCTACAAAAAAGCAATAATTAATAATAATAAAAATTAATAATAATAAAATTAATAATAATAACACTACAATCACAGCAAAAATCGATTGTCAGCCAAATGACACCGCAATTACAAATCGTGTAAAAGCTTTTAAATAAAGACAAGCGCTAAAACATATATAAATGTGTGTGTGTGTGTAAAAAGTGTTTGCATATGTGTGAAGTGGTGTGTGTGTGTGTGTGTGTGTGTGTAAGAGGTGGTAAGTGTGGGGGAATACTATGTTACATATTAGCGCAAAATCATTTACATGATTAATTCGTTCATGAGGGCGAAATATTGGTAAGAAACGAAACTTTCGAATTGTTTTTTTTTGTTTTAATATTTCTAGAAAGTTTGTTTTCTTGCTTATCGCCAGATTCATTTCTGCCAGAAATATTTTCCTTTACACAAACTCCTTTATTTTTCTGAATTTTTTAGATAAGGATTGATAATTCATATTTCTTGGATTATTCAAACTACTGTTCTTATATTGACTGTTATTTTCATAACGTTTCAGTCGATGTAACCTCCGACCTTCCTCAGGTATGTCTTGTCGAACCCGAGAATTATTCTGGTGAACTCGAGAATTTATAGGGAATTTCGGGTGGAACCCTTTATGTAATCCGCTCGGACAGCATACTCTTGTTGCATCCGTCACGCCTGAGTAGTTGTGTTAAGAAATTTGTGGCGTAGTGTGTAAAGTAGTTGGTAAAACTCAGTTGTAAACTTACACACTTCTTGAATGAGATAGTTCTATCCTGAATAAATGCAATAATCAAAAATACAATTATGAATTACTGAGGACTTACATACGGTTACGGTTGACGGAAAGATATCTATCCTCGTCAATAAAAATTATTGACGAATTCATCAGGCTTTCTTATATCTAGGGATCTCAGCTGTGTAGGGATGGAATTTTGCTGCTTGTCGGGTTTGTCGGGAGTATTTACGTCGAATGGGCACAAGGGCTTATAGTTCGCTATTAAAATACTTGTAGAACAGACAGAGTGATGCAACATTTCGTCGATAGGACAGAGGTTGAAGCTTTAATGACAGTTTAGGACGACTTTCTTTTGAACCCTGTCCAAAAGTGAGAGACTAGTAGCAGATGAACCAGCCCAAATGTGACAACAGTACTCCATACATGGGCCAATGGTGGCCTTGTAGAGATACAGAATATTTTTAGGCGTAAGTAGCTTACTAGCACGGTAGAGAGAGCCCAGCTTCTTCGCATCAGCCTTGGCAATGCTCTCAATGTATCTGTTCCAGCTCATGTTCCCTGTTAACGTTAATCCGAGGAGTTTGAAAGAAGTACTTTCGGGTAATGTATCTTTAGTCATAACTATTGATGGTTGAAAATGTTTCTTGTAATTATTGAAGGAAAAAAGCTTATTCTTGGAAGCATTGAATGTGACCATTCATTTTTTTCCCATTCCACTACAGATTGGAGGTCTTCTTCTAGTGTTTTTGCCATTTCCTTAGATATGTGTAGTTTGTGTATGTTGTTTATGTGTAGTTTGTGTATGTAGTTTGTGTATGTTGTTTATGTGTAGTTTGTGTATGTTGTTTGTGTATGTTGTTTATGTGTAGTTTGTGTATGTAGTTTGTATATATTGATTATGTGTAGTTTGTGTATGTTGTTTATATGTAGTTTGTGTATGTTGTTTATGTGTAGTTTGTGTATGTTGTTTATGTGTAGTTTGTGTATGTTGTTTGTGTATGCTGTTTATGTGTAGTTTGTGTATGTAGTTTGTATATATTGATTATGTGTAGTTTGTGTATGTTGTTTATATGTAATTTGTGTATGTTGTTTATGTGTAGTTTGTGTATGTTGTTTTTTATGTTGTTTGCGTTGCTTGTCTGTTGTTTGTGTCTGTTGTTTGTGTAATGTTTTAGTTGTAGTTTTTGTGTGATGTTTGTGTGTGTTGTGTTGTTTTCTGTTTGTTTATTGTTTATGTGTGTTTTTTGTCGTGTTGATTGTTTGTTGTTTCTGTGTTGTGTCTTTTGTTTGTGTGTTGTTTGCTTGTTGTTTATGTGCATTGTTTATGTGTGCTGTTTGTCTGTTGCTTGCGTGTGTTGTTTGTGTGTGTTTTTTGCTGTGCTGTTTGTTGTGCTGTTTGTGTATTGTTTGTTGTCTGTGTGTTGTGTGTGCTATATAAGTTTTTTTTATGTATATTGATTGTGTGTTGTATGTGTGTCGTTTGTTTGTTGCTAGTGTGTTGTTACTTTGTTTGTTGTTTGTGTTTCATTTGTGTATTGCTTGTCTGTTTTTTGTGTGTTGTTTGTCTTTTGTTTGTGTATACGTAAAGTTTTGTATGCATACATGTAGCGACAAGAGATATTTGCGGGTAAAGCGAGATATTTTATTTACATTATTTGTTAAAATAACTTATGCCAATTCATTTCATTGTTTCTTTATTATTGTTCCATTACGTTACACATCAACGGATTCAGGTAGAAAAGAATATATCGTATAAGTAATAAACAAGTATAAAGTAGCTTATACTCATTTGTTGAATTAAATTGTTTATATAATAATTATTCATTTGTGCTTACAGACACTAGTGTTACATTATCACATCAGATTCGAACCCAACCACGAAGTAACTTTTTGCTTCATTTGCCGAGCCTCTACCCCAGGACCACCAAACAATTGAGAATGAAGGGAATTAAGCACTGTTAAACACCGAATTCAGACGAGTACATTAGGTGACATAGACTGTTCGTACGGGCGGAAGTCGTGAACCTTGATTGCCTTAGCTATAACTTGAAAATTATAACGAAATTATAATAATTGATTTTAACCTACAGTCACTAGTGTTTCATGCTTACGCAATCATATATATACATATTCTTCATTTGCTTTTACGTAAGCAGTAATATGTTGCTACACATTCATGAGCATGTTTCGGTCAGCTACTTACTAGTAACTAAAGACCTATTCACGCAATACAGCTTATACGAAAACAAGGTTTACAATGAAAATATAAGGTCTTATAGAATCTCCTGATATTTACTCCGTGTGACGAGTAAGACCTGATATTTTCATTGCAAACTTTTCTTTCGAATAAGCTGTATCGCATGGAGAGGTGTCTAGTTACTGTAAAACAAATAAAGAGTATACCCTGTTCTACGGTATTGAACATTCTTGTATTAACCTCAGTGAACTTCATTAATTAACCTCCGGTAAACAATAACCTCAGATTATATATATATATATATATATATATATATATATATATAAAATTATTACTATGATAACTTTTTTAATACCTATGGACATTAATGTTTCATCCTTTCAGGAATCTATCAATGCAGGGAGTTATGATTACAGCTGGTTGGGAGATTCGAACCTGGCCACAAAACCATTTGACTCTATTAGCAAGGAACAAGTCTGGCTAAATAATCTACACGGTGCCCACAAAGTCTGGCTACATAATGTAGTCAGACGTTGTGGACACCCTGTATATATATATATATATATATATATATATATATATATATATATATATATATATATATATATATATATATATATATATATATAACTTTGGTAAGTGTTATACTTTTATTAAGTTAAAGGCTGTTCCTGTGAATAATTTCAATCGACATAGTGCTTGAATTTGTCAGAACAGTCTCGAAACAATTGTAACTACAGATGAAATACACTTTTTGGTGCTATAAATCCATCCCTCGATGTCTTGGTTTTTGCTAAAATAATTATATAAATGCTCAATTATGAAATTATGATAATTTTGTAGCTTACAGTTTAAGCCATATCTTTTTGAATTAAAAATTATTGGTATATATAAGATTACTGAATTCGATGTCTTGTTTTTTTGATAAAACAATTATATATATATATATATATATATATATAAAGATATTTTATAAGACGAAATATATAATAGTATACTATAACGAAATGATAATAATTTATTTTACCTACAGACACTAGTGTTTCATTCTTACGCAATCATATATATATATATATATATATATATATATATATATATATATATAAATCCAATACAAAATAATATATATATATATATATATATATATATATACGCGTCCACGCACTTTCAATGAGTTGTGAAGCAGTTAATTTAATTTTTAACTGTTTGAACCCGCATATATACCCAAGCAAGCTATATGCATGTGTATGCTTATTTTTTGCCGGCGTTGAAATTGATTCATGCGTGTGTGTGTGTGTGTGTGTGTGTGAGCGTGTGTGTGTGTGCGTACTAATATACCATCTCTGGAATTTCAGAAGATGTCGTCATGTCGGGTAGATGTGCCTACAGAGGAATAAAAAAACAACAGAAAAAATGTACATTCAAACATCAATAACCAACATCTTAGAAAAAGAAAAACAAACAATACGATTCAATAAAATAAGATGCTTTTTTGGTTGATGAATATTAGCAAATAACAAAAATGGAAATGTTTTTTATCGGCACAATTGAACGTTTTATATTAATGTTATACATCTTTGATACACACTTTATGCGTAACGCGCAAAAATTTCTCATTTATATACATAAAAAATACAATAATTTCTAACAATATTTAATATGTATAACAACTTGTATCCTGTACTTGACGACCAAGTTGCAACACTGATTTCCGGAAATAAAGAAACATACAAAAATAAAACAAACAAACGAAAGCCTTGCCAAACAGTTGTATACGTTTCTTTTTTATTTTCTCTCCTGAAGAAGAGATACTACTCTCGAAAATTAGGGACATCAAAACCTACAATCTTGTACACTGGAAAGATGGTGGGATCCTTCTACCGCTCCAGAAGATATCTCACTACTGATGCACTTCTCTATCTGTATAAAAGCCAAGTACGTCAACGGATGGAGGACTGCTGCCACATCTGGGCAGGAGCTGCTAAAAACAGCCTATCCTGCCTTGACAGAGTATAAAATAGACTTCGTGGATTAGTGGGGATGCCCTTTTCTCTTCCCTGCAACCTCTCTCCCATACAAGAGACGTTGCGAGCTTGTCTTTGTTTTATCGTTACTTTCATGGCAACTGCTCGTCTGAGCTCCAATCTCTGGTTCCCCCTCGCCAATCTTTCACGAAAAACACCCGTCTATCTGAAACCACTGTCAAGAATTTTCCCCACTCTTTAACTGTGCCAAAATCAAAACGTAGATTCAATGAACAAAGTTTCTTTCTTAGAAGTGCATGCTAATGGAACTCTTTTCTGTCAGCCTGTTTCCCAACTTGGATGTCTTCAAGTCCAACATAAACAAATTCCTGATGAAACGCCCCCTTTAGTAAGACACTTTATCAAATCTCCAATACTAACGATTACTACGATACTATCCCATTGATTGCTGTACACGCAATAACCCTTATCCTCGAGTGGCTTCCGGGCCTTGATAAGTGGTGACTTCCATGTAAAAAACAAAACAAAAAAAAACGACACATTATGTTGGTAAATAAACGTAATATATTTGAAAATTATTGAAATCCTTTCATACTACGCAGAATGTTTTAAGCAAGCTACAACACCCTTCTCATCTTTGATATAGTATGATCGAGCAAGCACCATAGTTTCGGATCATTAAAAAATAGCAAACAATCGCAACGTACTAGCTTCTTTGAGATATTTGAATTTCAATCAATCACTATAGAGACGAGGGGAGCGATAGGTCCTGCCTCAAGCAACTTCCTTATCAGTGATTTGACCATATAGTTGGCACTATTTGTGGAAACATTTTGAATCTGCTCTCGACCTGCCAAGCTAGAAGGATATCTGATTAAACTTCCTAATACTTGTATGTTGGTTTATATATATATATATATATATATATATATATATATATATATATATATATATATATATATATATATATAAATAAAACAGTAGATGTATATATGTGTGTGTTTAATCGATAAACTCTTGAACTAAAGATCACCTAACACAGAATTTAACAGGAAATAGTAATCATACACCAAAGATAACAAGTAAAATCTTTGTTTGGATGAATGAATAACACGTACAGAAATATATCGGCAAGTTTAAATGCAAAATGTTAATTTCAACTTGCCGACATATAATATAAGTTTTACGCATGTGCAGATAACATTTTAAATCTCTGTTATCTATCTGTCGGGTTAACTCAAACAGTAGGGAACGAAGCTGGGGCTCTAAATTGTTTGCTTTCGATTCTAGCTGATGGCACCCAATTCATCTTTTTAAAACTTTGGAAATCAGCATATATATATATATATATATATATATATATATATATATATATATAGCCAGTAGAGTTTAGTTTCCTGGAAGTACATCCAATGACACAACATGTGTCTACCAAAGAGGGCTCAATTAGTAAACAGAGCAGATATATTAAATTTATTTATACAATCATTGATGGCTACATATGTGCATACATGTTTAATTTACGGACCGCAAGACAAAAATACTACATTCTCAAGTACCTTATACCATAAAAAAACCAAAAGATGGGATAGATAAACTTAAAAAGGGAATATAAAGAAGGGAAATAAAAAAGATGTTTATTATCTTCAAAGACCTCACTTGTCCTCTCCCCGCTCATAACCCCCACCCGTGTTAGATTCTAACTTTGTAAACGAAATAAGAAAATGTTTTTGTTTGAAATATCAATTCTCGACGATAATTCATGGCCTGAAGACGTAATCCCCCAACGCGGGTGATTACAGAAACATGCATGCACATATGTAGCCAACAATGTTTGTATAAATAAATTTTACACACACACACACATACACACACACACACACATATATATATATATATATATATATATATATATATATATATATCAGAATCCTGAGGTGAATAGGAACACAGATAAATTGATTGTGTGATATCGAGTCTTACAGAATATTTTTGAAGGTAATATTATATAAGACAATCCCAGCTAATAAGAGAATAGCTCAATATACTTGATAGAGAAAGTGCTATTTAAAAATTAATTACATCATTTTAGGGCGCATAGATAAAGAAAATAGAAGAAATAAGATTAGATATAATGAAAGGATATGAATCTATGATATCCGCATACTATAAATTCATATCCTTTTATCGTATCTAATCTTATTTACTAATTTTATATATATTTTAAAATTATTTCGAATTAAATCTAATATTTGCTATTGACTTTTGCTCTGAGGAGATGAGCCTAGATTGAAAATCCATGGGTTAAGGAAAAAAATTGAACTGTATTCTTTATTCAAACAATAAATTTCTGTTCTGAAAAATTGTTTTTTTCTGAATGAAATTTAAACACACACATACACACACATGTACGTGTATATACACAATAAATATATTAGGTACAATATAATATTCAATAAAGAATTTGCTCTCTGATAATAAATACAAAATTTGCATGAATTAAAATATATTTAAGCGTATTTTACAACCAGCAAGTTATTCAATATTTATAGCAGCAGGGTAATGTTTCAAAGTTTTCAAGGACGCATCTCTCCTTCTGATGCACGTAACAAGAGGAGAAGGTTTTGCCAAGTCAATGCTTCAGGAAACAGCCAGGAAGAAAGAGAGGAAGACGGAAGAAGAGATGGGAAGAAATCAAAGAATGTACAGGATTGAAGCTGAGCGAAGCGACCAAATATATGGAAAACAGGGAAAGATGGAGAGAACTGGTTGACATGTCATCTGTAGCACCCCAAAGCAACCCACGGAAATATAAACAAATAATAATGATAATGTCGTTCATCAAATTCTGTCTGTGTTTGTTTACAATATCACGTCAGCTGATATTTGGGCTTGACATTGAATGCCCTGGAAAAATCACTTCTGATTAATGTTTAGTTTTAAAATATGCAAACGGAGAAATGATTTGCGGCGATTTTAAACGATACCTCTTCTGTTATCATAAATTGAACACATTAATAAGAAAAAAAAAATATTGAGGTACATCCAGGCTGTAGTCAAATGTTCTACCACTAAGCTATATGTCCAGATTATAATAATTTTGTTAATTTTTAAAAAGAGATGATTTGTTGAAATTTGACTTGGGGGCCAGCGCTGAGTCCTACTGCTACACCCCGGGTCTGCCAGCGGTCAACTGATTGCACCAGGGAATCATTACACTCTTCAGCACATTCAAATACACTTTGGTGTTGACTTTCAAACCGACTTCGAAGATGTGAGGTGGCATGATGTGGCCCTCACTTGAAACCACACCAAAGACCATAACTGTGATCAGTTTTTATCACCATGGCACGTCCCTGTTATTCGTGGCAACCCAACGATGCATTTTGAGTGTGATGGCAATGGTCCTGTTGTCATAACTTGGATTGGTAGAGAGCATGAGATGTACAGCGGCGCATCTCCGATCTCGCTCGTTGAACATTGTGTCGCTTTCAGACATGATAGAAGGCCCCTATCATTCTTGCGATTAGTACACAACTGACCAACTAGCAGGTGGTGTACAACAAAAAAGAAAACCGGTTTTCATCAACCGGAAACGGAATCATGTCGACAATTTTATCGATCTACCCTGTAGAATAAGGAATACAAGTTCCAAATCTAACATCATGGCGATTTTGAGAACCATGAGAAGTTGATGGAATTTATTAACAGCACACACACACACATCCACACACGACTAAAACATAGAATTATATATAAAAAAAAAAAAACAGGAAAAAAGAGAAGGAAACACATTTACCACATTTGAAGATTTGTTGGTCGGTTTTTCGAGGCGCATGCAGAATATTTTTGCTAGAATTCCGAAGCAGATTTTTTTAATGATTACAGGCACCTCATGACCACGCGCCCCCTTGTGGTGGATATTCAAGGTAAACACCGTCATAGCTGTAGCGAAAGAGACGATTGATATCGTAATACCATAGTAAATGCCTGAAAGAGACAAGAAGAAAAGAAGTATTAATATTTATCTTTTTAGTCACATATTGTAATACAGAAGATCAGAACAACATCGGTACCATCGGTTTCAAATCCAATCAAAGAAGCATTGTTATTTATCTATTTAGTCATATATTGTCATACAGAGGACTCGAAAGGCATCGGAACCGTCGGTTTCAAATCCAAACAAAAAGAACCTAGAATTGGTCTTCTATACCGGACTGTCTCCAAACTCATTTTGTCTGTCTCCACGGGCCACCATTTTCTGGGGTGAAGAGTTTATCTAAATGAATATTACACTCTTATTTTCTTAAGCGAGAATTTTCTTTCACTAATATTATGTATGTATGTATGTATGTATATATATATATATATATATATATATATATATATATATATATATATATATATATATATATATATATATATAGCCTGTAGAGTTTAGTTTCCTAGAAGTACATCCAATGAAACAACATGTGTGTACCAAAGAGTGCTCAATGAGGGAACAGAGCAGGTATATTAAATTTATTTATGCAAACATTGATTGCTACATATTTGCATACATGCTTCTGTAATCACCCGCGTTGGGGGATTACGTCTTCAGGCCAAGAATTATCGTCGAGAACTGATATTTAAAACAAAAACATTTTATTATTTCGTTTACAAAATTAGAATGTAACATGGTTGGGGGTTATGAGCGGGGAGAGGACAAGTGAGGTCATTTAACATAATCGACAAAAATACTAAATTCTCAAGTACCTTATACCGTAAAAACCAAAAGATGGGATAGATAAACTTCAAAAAGGAATATAAAAAAAGGGAAATAAAAAAGAAGAGGTTTATTATGTTCAAAGACCTCACTTATCCTCTCTCCGCTAATAACCCCCACCCATGTTACATTCTAACTTTGTGAACGAAATAAGAAAATTTTTTTGTTTGAAATATCAGTTCTCGACGATAATTCTTGGCATGAAGACGTAATCCCCCAACGCGGGTTATTACAGAAACATGTATGCACATATGTAGCCATCAGTGTTTGTATAAATAAATTATATATATATATATATATATATATATATATATTTTATTTTTTCTTGAGCATACTACGTTCAAAGGAATAGGCACACAGGGATTTACTCATTTTCCAAAATGCTGATTTTTTTAATTTATAACACTTTATTTAAGACAAACAATCAATAGTTCATCGATTATAATTTTGCACAACTAGGCCTCATCAGCGCGTGGAAAAACATTTTGTGAAGAGTTTCACAGTCAATGAATAAGGACCTTTCTTAACACAACAGGTATTCATTTGTGCATATCCGCATCATATATACACATCATATATCCGCATCATATATACACATCATATATACACATCATATATACACATCATATATACACATCATATATACGCATCATATATACACATCATATATACACATCATATATACACATCATATATACACATCATATATACGCATCATATATACACATCATATATACACATCATATATACACATCATATATACACATCATATATACACATCATATATCCGCATCATATATACACATCATATATACACATCATATATACACATCATATATACACATCATATATACACATCATATATCCGCATCATATATACACATCATATATACACATCATATATACACATCATATATACACATCATATATACACATCATATATACACATCATATATCCGCATCATATATACACATCATATATACACATCATATATACACATCATATATACACATCATATATCCGCATCATATATACACATCATATATACACATCATATATACACATCATATATACACATCATATATACGCATCATATATACACATCATATATACACATCATATATACACATCATATATACACATCATATATCCGCATCATATATACACATCATATATACACATCATATATACACATCATATATACACATCATATATACACATCATATATACACATCATATATCCGCATCATATATACACATCATATATACACATCATATATACACATCATATATACACATCATATATACACATCATATATACAAAGTGTTATGCTTTATGTGCATTCTAAATTAAAACGCACTTGCCTTGCAATATTTCCATCGGATTCTGTAGTATTCGACATTTATTTCATGCATATTACAGCTTCATTCTTTCGATTTCCGGTGATCACGATTTAAACAGTTGGGTTCGCAGCTATTTCTTTTTAATTGATTATATTTCATTGATTAAAAATTCAAAATGATTATTTATTAATTCTTTTCAATTATTTTAATTATTTTCAGACCAAATATGTTTTCTTCATGAACTAACATTATTCCATTGCAATGCCGAGGCTAGATTTCAGATCCGCAGTAATTTTTATAATTCAATTTCCAGTTGCCAATATATGTGTCCACAAGTCTAATTTCAATATTATTATTTAATTAAGTTAATCAGCATACAAGTTATTTTATTTTCAGATGTAAACGTCGGTCATTATAAGTAGATACTTTAGCCTTCGGTTCACGCTACTAGTTTTGTTTACGTTTTAAGTTAGTACATACTTCTGCTTACAAAAACACTAAGATGGATTCATATAATTTAATTTAGCGTCGTATTCTACTTATCGATTTTTTTCAAAATAATTATATGGTCAATAGTTATGTTTGATTATTTTTCAAAATTTTGTTATAGCCTAGTAGTTTCTATATGTTGTGTTATTCATAAACTAGCGGATCGCTAATCAGGGTTTGTTTAAAATCCGTACAACTTAAGTGTACCTCCACAATAGACGTAAACACAAAACAAAGTCTCTTGCAATTTTAAATAACACGTATCAGGAATGAATGGTTCGAAAATACTATTTATTTTTTTGTGACAACGCTGACAGCATGAAGGGATCGCGAGGTGGAGTGTGTGTGCAAAATGACAGAGAGAAAATGTGTTCGTTTTTCTCCTCGTGGTCGCTATTTTTTAACTTTTTCGACGCCATTCCCGAGATACCTGGATCCAGGATCACTACCTTGACCTATAATCTGGCCGACTTTCCTTTGACTCATCTTCGCAAGCCCGGAGAGCTGACTGTCCATCTCTGTCACCTGCAACTTAACCCCTTCTCTGTAACATATATACATATATTCGTATCTTCAATGCGACAACGGTTTTTTTTTTTTTTTTTTTTTTTTTTTTTTTACATCTGCGGTGTTTATTTTTATGTAATTAAATATTTGGTTTGCAAAGTTTAAACTCAGAATTTGTTATTAGTTCTTTATTAGAATATGTTCACTGTTTTCGTGTATCATCAATAAATATTAATTATTTACAGATTAAATAGTCAGGCATTGATGACATATATCGTATTAATTCCTAAACTTCTGACCTAGTTATCTAATTATTGGTTTAATCATGTGAAACTCATTAGATTCAGATTAGTCCAAGTACAACAGAACTGCTAACATATATTATTGTTTATACGTTTGTAAGTAGTATAGGATAACCTTTTTTAGGGCAAACTATGCGTACCGCCACTACACTTCAGTTTCTAATATATATACAAAATATAATTAAATCCTTCTCAGACAATAGGACCGTCCAGGTTGTCATTGGTAGGCATACATCCAAGCAGCATAATGTCAATGAGGGATGTCTCAAGGGTCGACCCTTGGACCAATATTATTCCTGATATTCATAAACGACCTCCCTGATAATATTGTGTCCGAGATGGGTATATTTACTGATGATACAACGCTCTATAACATGTAGGAGGGTAGAACGGATGTACACAAATCTAAGCCAATGGCAGAATCGTTAGAAAATGACCTCCAGACCGTTGTGGAATGGGGTCGCAAATGGATGGTAAGATTAAATGCTAGTATGACTAAGCTGCTCTCCTTTAACAATTACAAGACGTCTCTCCAACCACCGATACCCATGACAACTAACACCCTACCTGAGAATTCTTCCTTCAAACTCCTCGGCCTCGTATTTGCGGGCAAATATAGTAAGTACATTGCAAAGACTGCTGCAAAGAAGGTGGGTTCCCTCTATCCGGCTAGAAGACTACTAACACTTGGGAGTATCTTGTACATCTACAAGGCCATCATTCGCTCAAGTCTACTAGTCTCTGCCTCTTTTTTTTACATGGTGGTCACCACTTATCAAGGCCCGGAAGCCACTCGGGGATAAGGGTTATTGCGTGTACACTAATCAATGGGATAGTATCGTAGTAATCATTAGTATTGGAGATTTGATAAAGTGTCTTACTTAAGGAGGCGTTTCATCAGGAATTTGTTTACGTTGGACTTATAAACATCCAGGTCGTAGTTAGTTGGGAAACAGGCAAACGAAAGAGATTTCCACAGGTGTGCACTTCTAAGAAAGAAGCTTTGTTCATGGAATCTACGTTTTGATTTTTGATTTAGGCACAGATAAAGAGTAGGGAAAATTCTTGACAGTGGTTTTAGCTAGACGGGTGTTTTTCGTGGAAGATTGGCGAGGGGGGACGAGAGATTGGAGCTCAGACGAGCACTTGCCATGAAAGTAACGATAAAACAAAGACAGGCTCGTAACGTCTCTTGTGTGGGAGGGAGGTAGCAGGAAAGAGAAAAGGGCATCCCCCACTAATCCACGAAGCCTATTTTGTACTCTGTCAAGATAGGATAGGCTGTTTTTAGCAGCTCCTGCTCAGATATGGCAGCAGTACTCCATCCTTGGGCGTACTTGTCTTTTATATAGATAGAAAATTGCATCATTAGTGAGATATCTTCTGGAGCGGTAGAAGGATGCTACCATTTTCCCAACGACCTTGGCAACTGACTTTATGTACGTGTTCCATTTCAGATCAGGAGTAAAGGTCAAGCCCAGAAGTTTATCAAAACATGGAGCTTCCCCAAGCTTTTCATTTAAATTGATGCCAGATGGGGATCAGAGCGTTGATGATGTAAAGATAGGAGCTTGTTTTTAGATGCATTAAAAGTAACCAGCCACCTCTTTCCCACTGTACCACGCGCTCGAGATCAGATCAAAGAGAATCAGAGAGAACGGTGTCATTTACGGTCTTTTATGTGTTGCCATAGATGGCCGTGTCAATATGTCGTGTCAACGAATGATTTAAGTATGTGTTTTGGGAGATCATTGATGTAGACCAGGAAGAGAGTTGGGCCCAGGATGGACCCTTGAGGGACTCCAGCATTAATACTGAGGGCCTCAGTATTAATTTCTGCCTATCAACCACTACTCTTATGAGCCTATCAGAGAGAAATGATTTAATGATTGAAAAACGTTTCCAGTTTTATCGTAGCTGGAAATCTTGTGAAGCAGGCCTTTATGCAATACCTTATCGAAGGCCTTTGATATGTCAAGAGCAAATGCCCTAGAAAGGAACCTATGCCGAGAGATTCACTGATCCTATGAGATATAACCGTTAGCACATCTGCTGGAGATCTGGCAGAACGGAAACCATATTGCATGTCAATAAAAATGTTATTTCTGCTGAGGTGGTTGACTACTTCTCTATTTAATTCCAGCAGCTTACTCTTGACACACAGGAAATTTATTGGTCTGCACTGAGGGGAGGATGACTTATCACCTGAATTCCTAAATTCCTATTAAGGTCAAAAGAAGAGGGGAAAAATGAGTTCATTTAATATATATATATATATACAGAGAGAGAGAGAGAGAGAGAGAGAGAGAGAGAGAGAGAGAGAAAGAGAGAGAGAAAAGATAATTTTACCTGTTCATATTTGACTTTTAATTGAAATATTCTAGTGTTCGCGTCAATTTAAAAAAATAACTTCAAATTGAGAAGGCAAAAAGAAACTTCACAGCAACAAATTCGCTTAAAATCAGCTTAGATTATCGCCCTAAATCAGTTTAAAATATCCACAAAATATGCAAAAAAGCATCTCTAATCGTAATTGTTGTTCCAAGTTATACAACGTAACATGAATCCATAAGATAGCCAGCAACAAGTTAAACTGCAAACCAACTTAATCTGAGTACATGTCTCTCGCTTTATGGTTTTTTAAATCAGAAATTTTCTTCTCCTAGAGGGGTTGCCTTTACCATGGCTTACGGGAGCCTTCTCCACCCCACACACACATGGAAATAAACACATGCATGCACACATACATGCACACATACAGAATGCAAGCAAACATACACACGCATGTTCACACACATGCAAACATACACACATAGAGGCACACATATACGCATGTACATACATATGCATATACACATGTACACATACACATACATATAAAATACACATGAAGGAGCGTTCCAAAAGTCATATATCCTCAATGATCAGGATGAAGGTGATGGGTACAATTCAATGAGTTTGACATGAATAAAAAAAGAAAAACAAACTAAAACAAACAATTCGTAGAAGAGACAGTCACTCGTTTAAGTGTTTGTGCAACTTTAAAAATAAATGGACGTAGGAATCAGACGAAAACAAAATCCAAGAGATCAGTACTAAAACGCCTGGACTTTGTTTTTTTTTTTTTAATAAAATGTTTGTTTATAAGACTCACACTTCTACTGTAGATAATGGTGATTATGACAAATTTCACACATTATTTTACGAATAAATGGACGTAGGAATCAAACGAAAACAGCGAAAAAAGCCGTTTTAGTACTGATCTGTTGGATTTTGTTTTTGTCTAATTCCTACGTCCATTTATTCGTAAAGTAATGTGTGAAATTTGTCATAATCATCATTATCTACAGCAGAAGTATGAGTCTTATAAACAAACTTTTTATTTAAAAAAAAGTCCAGGTGTTTTAGTACTGATTGATTGGAATACAACATACTAGACTATGAACATAGTGCTAAGCATAGTTTCATGATACTCCTATCGATTTCGACGTATGAGATCCGCCACAACAACTAAGCTGTTCGGAAATCCATACTGATGATTTGTTTATAGTGGTGAAGGCTTTTTACATAACCTACCACACCAGCTTCCGTACAACTGTTTGTTTCAGTCGGTGCAATGGTTGGCACCAGACATATCAGGCAGAAGACCTCAGGTTTTATACCAGAGTTCCTACTCCTAAATGCATGTTTTAATGACGACTGAAGGTGTATATCACCCAGTAGATTACACGCGTCTCCAAATACCAACCTATAATTTTTACGCCTCGGTGTGGTACGTACAGCGCCTAGCCTTCCCAAATGGTCACCCATGTAGTACTGGCCAGGCTCATCGTTACTTAACTTCGGTAATGTGGCCAGAACCGGTGTTTCAACGTAAATGTATCGTTTATGAATGGAAAAAAATAGAGAGAGAAAGAAAAGGAGAGAGAGAGAAAGAGAGAAAGAGAGAAATGGAGGGAGGTAGAGCGAGAGAGGGAAATAGAGAGGGTGGAGAGTTCGACAGAAAGATTATCGAGTTCGATAGGGAGATTCTCAAGTTTGACACAAAGATTCTCGAGTTTAACAGAAAGATTCCCGAGTTTAACGGAAAGATTCCTGACTTCGACAGAAAGATTCCCGACTTCGACAGAAAGATTACCGAGTTCGACAGAAAGATTCTCGATTTCTACAAAATGTAACTGAAGAAGGTCAGAGGTTACATTGATCGAAACGTTGTGAAAATTACATTTAAGATGAGAATAGTAGTCCAAAAAATCCAAATAATACAACACACTAGATTATGAACAGTGTTAAGCATCGTTTATGGATGAAACAAAGAGAGAGAGAGGGAGAGAGAGAGAGAGAGAGAGAGGGAGGAAGGAAAAGAGAGTGGAGAGTGACTTACCTATAAGAGGAAGTACGTCCGAGGTGGGAGGCATATTTTCAGCTACAAGCATCATAAACACTGTCATCGATAGCAACGTGGTTATTCCCATAGTCACCTTTTCACCGGAATCTGAAGGGATGTAGAAGCCCAACAGCGCCACGAGTGTAATTAGAATGCAAGGTAGAATCATGTTGAAAACGTAGAAAAGCGGTCGTCGTCGTATTTGTATGTAGTAGGTGATATCTGGATAGGGCTCGATGCAACACGAGTAGTAGACTAGGTTCCACTCGACATGAAGCTTGATGAGTATCCACTCACTGTTACGGATGTAGTTGGAGATGTCCCCTTCTTCTGAGTTCATGCGCAGCTGCAATTGGAAACCATCGTACGTCCAGGAGGCAAACTGCATGGAACAGTTCTGTTCGTCAAACGGAAAATATCGCACGTCGATTCTGCACGAACTCTTGAAAATCACCATCGACAGCCACGTGACATTCCCTTCGCTGGTGACAATGACATTTGAACTTAACGATGAGAAGTACGACGTAACATCAGCGCTGCGAAACAAGAAAACAATGAAGACAAATTAATGTTTTTTTTAAATTTTTTGATTAAGTTATTCATGGCATCATGTACATCGTTTACTGGAATCAATTACGCAAAAAACAAACTTTTAATGAAATACATTCATATGCCCTTGTATATATAGGCAGCATTTTTTAATTTAAACAAACATTATTAAAAACAACTTCTGTTTAATTATAACTTTGTTATATAAGATTGGTACATATTATAAGGAAATAAAGTATATTACCACACACACACACGCGCGCACACACGCACACACACGCACACACACACACACACACACACACACACACACACATATATATATACATAGATATATATATATAGATAGATAGATATTCTCCTCCACACATTTAACTGTTTGATATACTTAATCCTTAAAAAATGTTTAAAAGTGAGAGAATCACATTCCTAAAAACATCGCTATTGCAAATCATAAGTTTTAAATAATGGACATGATACAAGCTATGAATTCATTCATTAAAATAATCTGTTGGAAAGTCTTTTACCATCATCCTTTGGATGACGTTGTGAAAGCATTTGAAATCCTAACATCAACTCATGTGGATCCGCCGGAATATAACGAAGCATCAGATCCAATATGTGCAGATAGAACATACGCCAAATTTTATAAATTAAAGTCTATGAAATGCCAACCTGCCATTGCAACACTAGACAAATTTGAACATGATATGAATAAAACTTGTCAGTACGAACAGATGGGTTTATTGACTTTATTTCTAAATTCAAAATGGCGTAATGGAAACATATTATAAGGTATTTACGGCTTCTCTTCTAACTTTCGCATTTTAATCATGTCAAAACGCACTTTATTCTCTTTTGACCGATTGATTGTTGATATTTTTCCTGATGAGTTAAGGGCAAAATAGATTCACTAATTGATAAAATAATTAAGTGATTGATTTTGTGCTACGAAAAAGATACTGTCAACAATTGTAAATGTCAACTGAATTAAAGGAATAAATTATAAGATTGTCAAAATCATGAACTTTGGAATATAGATGTTTGTCATTCATTCACTATATTACTCTGGAATTACATTGAGCTTCTTAAATAAGGATTGGTATATATTATAAGGAAATAAAACATATATTTTTTATTTACCTAGGAGTCACCACTTATCAAGGCTCCGAGGCCACTCGAGGATAAGGGTTACAGAATGTACAGTAATCAATGGGATAATATCGTAGTAATCATTAGTAATGGAAATTTGGTAGATTGGATTACTTAAGGCGGCGGTTCATCAAGAATTTGTTTATGTTGGACTTGAAGACAGCTGAGTTGTAGTCAGCTAAGCAACAGGCAAAGAAAAGAGTTCCACAGGCGTGCAGTTCTAAGAAAGAAACTTTGTTCATGGAATCTACGTTTTGACTTAGGCACAGTCAAAGAGTGAGGAAAATTATTGACAGTGGTTTCAGCTAGACGAGTGTTTTTTGTGAAGGATTGACGAGGGGGGACCAGAGGTTAGAGTTCAGACGAGCAATTGCCATGGAAATAACGATAAAAGAAAGACAATCTCGACGTCCCTTCTGTGGGAGAGAGGTTGCAGGGAAGAGAAAAGGGCATCTCCTACTAAGCTACGGAGTCTATTTTATACTCTGTCAAGGTAGGATAAGCTGCTTCTAGCAGCTGCTGCCCAGATGTGACAACAACACTCCATCCTTGGGCGGACTTGGCTTTTATATAAACTGCGTCAATCGATTTATTGCAGTTTAGTAAAATATCAACATTTTACTAAATATATGTCACAAAAAAATAAGAATTGCATCATCAAATGACTGCTTAAAGGTTATTTATTTCCCAAAATTTTATTCAAACTCATGCGATATTCACAAAATTATGACATTTTATTCTTTATCAAGAAATTTCTACTGTCCATCGCTTTATTGCAAGTCTCTTACAATGTTATATTAGTGCACAAATACAATGCCTAATCATAAAAAAATGTACTTTTTATTATATTTTTCTGTTTAAGAATAATAAACAAAAGCACATCCTAGGTACTAAGCCTCAAATAAATGATTTATCGTCATATTCACCATTTTTAAATGACTTTAAACAGCCTTTTGTCCACCAAAGAAGTCAATTGTTTGATCTGAAAAGGAGTTATGGTTCTGGCTACATCAACTAGTTTCCTCCACAGGGGATCTTTTCAATATTACCCAGAGATGTTCAATGGGGTTAAGATCCGGAGAACACAACGGCCAAAGAAACCCATAGATAGAAGATAGTCTGCAGTAGCCTTAGCAGACTGGGATGGTGCATTGTCATGCATAAAAATCATCTGAAAGCTACGTAACAATGGTAGCCATGGTGACAAATGTTTATCCAAAAAAGCAGTGTACGCATTGCTGATAAGTTTTACATCCTCTGGAATTCGGAATGGTCCAACCAACTTATCCTCAATGATTCCCGCTCAAAACATGATGCCTCCACCTCCTTGTTGGCGATGAACTCTGTAAGGGGTTGGAGTTCGTTCGAGTTCCAAACTTTGGCCGATCCATCCGGACCGGTAAGGGTGGCACTGGTTTCATCTGTAAATAGGACACGTTGGAAATCCATTTTCATGTAATTCCGTGTCCAAGCATTTCGTTTTTCCCTATATTGTTTGCCCAATGGAGGCCTTGCAATAGTTTTGATGTTCCTTGCCATCTTATTCAACACATTACATCGGGCCTGCCTAGATCTTGGAAGGATTCCAGCTCTTGCAAAAATGGAAGCACTGGTGCTGTTTGGATTTTGGTTGATATCTCTATCAATTTTCCGGATATCACGATGAAAGGTTTCTCCTGGTGCCCTTATCCTTTCTGGATTTAATGTTGAGGTTGTTCACGAATGAAGCCAAAGTTCTTGAATCCCTTTCCAGCTCCATAACTAAATATTTGATGAACAATCCTTCTGCGAGTTCAGCAACAATCCTTTCCTTTTCAATAACCGTTAATCGCCCCTTTTTGGGCATTTTTAAAAAAACCTGCAATAAAGCAATGGACAGTATAAATTACTTGATAATAAATAAAATGTCATAACTTCGTAAATATCGCATGGATTTGAATAAAATTTTGGGAAATACCTAACCCCGAAACAATCATTTGATGATACAATTTTCATTTTTTGTCACGTATATTTAGTGAAATATTGATGTTTTACTCATCTGCAATAAAGCGATTGACGCATTTTATATTAATTATTATAGGTATTATTTTCTATGGTAGAAATAAATTAAGCTGTGTCTAAAATTATGTTCTTTTTAATATACGTTTACTAATTAAAGGAGACGAATTATAGCAACCTCCACGTTATACACGCCCCACCTCTCTGTTTCTCTCTCTCTCTCTCTCTCTCTCTCTCTATATATATATATATATATATATATATATATTTGTGTGTGTGTATGGAAAAATATGCTTATTCAAGTATATTTCGTCTTTTATTCATACCAATCCTTTTATTTATGAAACTCGATGTATATTAAATATTACAACAGAGTATATACAAATAAATAACAAAATGTTTATTTTCCAAATTCCAAGATATTTTTATTTTTTATCTTACTGTCTATTTCTTCCAACATGTTTAACTTTTCAATTCTTGACAGCAGCTGTTTCGAAGCGCAGAAACTATCATATACTTATCATATATCAATTTTATAAAATTTTCCACCCTGAATCATCAGAATAATAGAAACTCATTAATATTAAAAAGAAAAGAAAAATGATTCTGGCATGCTTATTAATTAATTAATTCATTCATTCATTCATTTAATTATCAAAGAATAAACGCACAAGCGATTGCCATTTACAAGAAAAAAATTTAGTGGGCTATGTACAAAGAGAAACTATACTGGGGGAAAATCGTGGAGGTCCGACCAGCGTCTGTCTAAGGCCGCATTGAAGCCCTGTAGTGTGGGCTGGTTTACGACCTCATCGGGTAGCTGGTTTCATAAGGATGCCACTTGAACCGAGAACGATGCTTGGCTTCGCAGCCTCCGGAACCGTCAAAGGTAGACCCTTTTCGCGTGTCCACGGAACCCGCGATCTGGGGCAGGGGTGAAGAATAGGTCCACGTTTAGGTCGCACCGTCCATGAAAGATGTTGTAGGCGAGGATGAGGTCGCCTTGAAGATTTAGAGCCCTTAAACGTTATTCATAAGATAAACCCCATAGGTATGAATCTGAACAAAAATCTAAGGATTAGTTGCATTGTGTTTTATGATATTTACGCCATCTTTGTCAGACTCATTCGTAGAATCAATTCAAATTAATAGAGTGATTGAAACGAAAAAGTCTAACGACAATTGCACGTGCACTCACTTGTTATATAAAAGGATGTCTGGTTTCCAAACGTCCGTGAACGGAATACGAATAACTTTGATTCCATTGTACTTGTCTGGGTCCCATCGCAAGTTTACATCAAGCCACACCTGTCACAGGGAAAACAAAAACCATTTCAATTAAGTACATACCTGTCACAGGGAAAACAAAAATCATTGCAATTAAATACATACATGTCACAGGGAAAACAAAAATCATTGCAATTAAATACACACCCGTCACGGGGAAAACAAAAAAAGCATTGCATTTAGATACAAGGTGTTACAATGAGAGACAGATTGTTAATGTGTTTTTTTTTTTAATTTTGGAGATGAGGATTGCTAATTCATATTATTTCGATTATTTCAACTACTGTTCCCATTTTGTTATTTTCAACACGTTTCCACATGCACCCGTAATGGATAAAGTACTTGCAGAAAATCAGTTGTAAGCTACACTCGTCTAGAGGTTGAATATTTTGTCCCCAAAAGGCGGGCGCAACCCAAAAATAAAATTGGGAACGACGTAGGACTTCTACCCAGTCATGGCTTACGAAATGAGATTATGCTGCATCTGTTGATTAGAACAAAGGGTTCCGTTCTTGAGTTGAACAGAAAGATTCCCAAGTTCGCCAAATACATATGAAGAAGGCCGGAGGTAACATCGAGCGAAACTTTGTAAAAATACAGTCAAAATGAGAATAATAGTTGTAATAATACAATAATACGAAGGATCTGATTGGTTGATTCAAATTGTAATGTATTCTGTGCATTAGCAGAGAGCTTATCGAGAAGAGTTATATATAAGACTATTTGTTTCTTCAATGGTTTGAAAGACTATTTACTCATCATTTTTAGCACCTCTACCAACCTCTGCCACAATTGCATTATTAAAAGTTTAAAAACAAAATACAAAACAAAATCTCAGTACCTTAACAAACTGCATCATTTTTCTGGTGTTTGTGCAGTTTACGATCCAATCTTCAGCAAGACCAAATTTCTTTTAACTAATTTCTCAAGTACTGACGGGTGGACAACGACATAAACTAGGAAAACTTTTCGCCGTTGGCAACTGCAAACATGGAAAGTGCTCGTCTGAGTTCCAATCTCTGGTCCTCCTCGCCAATCTTTCACGAAAAACACCCGTCTAGCTAAAACCACTGTCAGTAATTTTCCCTACTCTTTATCTGCGCCTAAATCAAAACGTAGATTCCATGAACAAAGCTTCTTTCTTAGAAGTGCATGCTTGTGGAACTCTCTTCCATTTGCCTGTTTCCCATCTGACTACAACTTGGATGTCTTCAAGTCCAACGTAAACAAATTCCCGATGAACCCCCCTTAAGTAAGACACTTTATCAGATCTCCATTACTAATGATTACTACGATATTGTTCCATTTATTGCTGTACACGCAATAACCCTTATCCGCGAATGGCCTCCGGGCCTTGATAAGTGGTGACTTCCGGCCGACCTGTTGGTTTCAAAGAAAATTACTTAAATACAAAAGCGGATTGAAGACCCCCCTATACCCCAAAAATAAAGGACTGCTATCTGATCAGGAAGGGGAAAGAAAGCGCGAACCTATTGTGTCGTATTCGAAATACATGTCGGCGACTTGCTTGTGAAACCGGACGAAATAAATAACTTTTTTACTTTCACCTAAAAAATTAGTGTTAAAGTTTTCTATTCTTTGCGAGTCTTTACATACAACGTTTGGTCCATCTTAAAAGTAATAACAATGTTATAATATCCAATTCGCTAACCGTTGTTATGGAATATTTTATACTCTCTAAAAATTACAACATAAACAAAATAACTAGCTCTGAATATTCTGCTGTCATAACCCATAGAAAAATTATCTTAGTCTTTAATAAGGCAAACCAAAACCCTGAAACAACCCGACCGTTAAAACTGATACAAATAAGTTATTGAAAATATGGTTTCAGATGTAAAGGAGGATTAAATGGAGAAGAAACTGCTGTAATAATTAAGAAAAAAGTGAAGGCTTACCAGATTTCAGTCTAAGAAAGCACTTCAGTTCGTAGTTTAGATTTGTTTTATGAGCGGCATTCATTTGCACACGAGGAGTTCAACTACTTTAAGAAGTTATTAAAGCAGTCTTAATTTAGAGAAGAATCCACACAATATCATATAAATGCGGGAGTACCTCAGGGGTCTATCCTTGGACCTTTATTATTTCTAATATTCATAAATGATCTCTCTGATAAGATTGTCTGTGAAATAGGTATATTTGCTGAGGACACCACACTCTATAACAAACACGACAGGAAAACAAATGAACACATATCTAAAGAAATGGCGGAAACACGAGAGGATGACCTCCAATCTGTAGTGGAATTGGGACAAAAATGGATGGTCACATTCAATGCTGCCAAGACTAAACTTGTTTTCTTAAATAATTACAAGAAACCTTCTCTACCACCAATAAAAATGACCAAAGATTCATTATCTGAAAGTACTTCTTTCAAATTCCTCGGCTTAAGTTTCACAGGGAACATAAGCTGGAACAAATACATTGAGAGCATGGCTAGGGCCGCTGCAAAGAAGGTGGGCTCTCTCTACCGTGCTAGAATGTTATTTACATCTGAAAGTATCCTGTACTTCGAACATGTATGGAATATTGTTGTCACATTTGAACTGGTGCATCTGCTATTGGTCTCTCGCTCCTGGATAGCGTTCAGAAGAGAGTTGCCAACCTGATAGGTCCTGAACCGTCATATAAGTTTCAACTTCTGTCCCACCGACGAAATAGTGCATCCCGTTTTGCAAGGATTTTAATGGTGGATGATCCAATAAACTACAAGCCCTTGTGTACCCCCTCGACTTAAATATCCCCGACACACTCGACAAGCAGCAAAGTCCCACCCCTACACAGATCCCTAGATGTAAGAAAGCCTTCTACTCTAATAGTTACTTCACTAGAACTGAAATTCTCTTCCGGGTTCCTGCTTCCCCAAGTTTACATGCAGAAATTCAAGTGTAATGTAAACAGACACCTTGGTGCTCGACCCATTACATACTATCCTTGCAACTTCTGTCCAATTAAAAGAAAGATTTTCTTTAATTCAATCTTTCCTCGACAGCCGAGCTATATATTTGTTCTATTTCTTTTTTACGCACATTTTATCTTTCTTTTAATAATATATTGGAATTCTTTCCTATTTTCCTGTACCTATTTGTGAATTATTCCACGGATTTCTGCCTTTTGGATTACTTTGGATCATCTTCCATTTACGCGATTCCCTTGGATTTTACTTGTGTGAATGGAATTTTATCTAACTTTCTTGGATTCTGCATCTTTGAATTTTACCGTCATTGGAAATTTTATCCTTCACCAGACTATCCATTCACGTGAAACCACTATTTTTTTTCACCCTATTCCCTCTGCTTCACTTTTTGTTATCAAGTAAGATCTATGACTTACTTGTAGTTTCATTTAATACTTTTGCAAGCAAAATCCGATCCCGCATTTTGCTAAATCCTACCCTTTGATGAGAAGGAAGTATTTCTTCGAAACTCCGCGGATTAAGGACTATCCGTTTATTTAGTGCTTCCTTTTTAAAATTAAATATGTTTTTAACTCTTTTCTAAAGTGTTTTTTAACATGTTTTATCAACTTCTTGTTCTTATTATAAGCTATATCTCCTATTTGGTTTTATCGAGCTTTTACATCGGATTGAGATTACTTTATAAATATTAATTCTTTAATATTTATAATTTACTTTAGTTTTGCCATCTTGGATCATTTTGGTAAACAACTGTAATTCTTATTTTATATATATATATATATATATATATATATATATATATATATATATATATATACATTTTATTTTTATTACAGTATTTTTCTGTTTAGTTACATCATTGTTTCAGCTACGCGACCGTTTTTTGGCCGTCATGTAGCCTCCTCAGACTTTTACAGAAATGTCTGTTTATGGTGGAATGAAAGAGTGAATGGTATAAGGGGAGTGGTGCGAAAAAAGCGGAAAAGAAGAAGGAGAAGGGGAAAGGTGGGAGGGGGTGTTCGGTATGTCGGTAGTATGCATATGCGCATGTGTTTACATGCCGAGGTGGGGATGTATGTATACATGTGCGCGTTTCTTTAAGTGTATGTGTGTGTGTATGTGCGCATGTGTGTGCTCGCGCGGACGGCCCCAGGCTAACCTTCTCAAAGCACTTAACAACAAATAAAAATCAAATAGATAAACCGAATCATAGCCCCCCCCCCGCTTCCCAACCTAAGCGAACACCCAACAGGTCAAGACATACTTATCAAGAAATCATCTCACCAACGAGACACCAACAACCTAAACCTTAGAAATTTAAAGTAACGCTCCTCTTTCTACCCCTACATATCTTCCTCCCCCTCCATCTATCCTTATGTCCTTAGCCACACCCGAGATGAACTTCCCAGACCCCCCACAACCACCTAATGTTCTATAACTCCAAAAATAAAACACTACCGACATACTAAGCACCCCCTCCCACATTTCCCCCTTTCCCTTCTTCTTTTTCCGCTTTTCTCGCACCTCTACCCTGACACCATTCACTCTTTCATTCCACCATAAACGAACATTTCTATAAAAGTCTGAGGAGGCTACATGACGGCCAAAAAACGGTCGCGTAGCTGAAACAATAATGTAACTAAACAGAAAAATACGGTAAAAATAAAACGCATATTTTCTCTAGAACAGTATTGAGCACTTTCTTCAGGTTTTCATTAATTACCATTTCTATTATATATATATATATATATATATATATATATATATATATATATATATATATATATGGAAATTCTACACAAAGTAATCTTTCCTGCATGGACAAAATACGAAATCGATTTCTTAATTTATTGATCTGTTCTCTTCACTTTAACTCCTTAAATATTATATATTTTATCTTTATGAAAATTAAATATTTGCATATGTGATGTTTTCTCTTTCTTTATTATCAGTGATTATTATGATTAAGAATCTCTTTCTGTTATCATGAAATACAACTTTCATACGTTATTCTTGAAGCGAATCAGACACACGTACGTTCTCTATTATTATACAGGGAATTATTTTTTTGTACTAATTTTTGATGTGATGAATGAATACTGATAGTGTGTGACACCAGGTTTAGAAAAGAAGAAAGAAAATTAAATGAAGAGAATAATAAGAAAAAGAACAAATGATGAAAAACCTGATTCAACCAGCAATTCGTTGTGAGAATTTGATTCCTTTCGTCCTGCAAACAAAAAACAAAACAGTATTAGTTTATACAGAACTGACGTATTTTATTATTATGAACATCAAATAAAACAAATGGTACACATAGAATATTGCAATTGACATTGTTTTTGTTCGTTTTACTTCTGAAACCAACGGGCTCTTTCCCGAGCTAACACTTTGTATGAGATACATAGTTATCAGATTGTTCGATACTTATGTATTTTTGGGATTGCGGGAAATGCGAACTTTCACAAGCGTCCTCGAGCAGATAACGGAAAGAACCAAAATATCCATAGCATCTAAACCAATCAAATTCAATTAAAAAAAACAAAAAACAATTCAATTAATTTTTTGTTTACATTTTTAAGAAGTTGTACAAGTCACACATAACAAGATAAATTTAGAAAAATAACATAACGAACCACATCGAGAAAATTGAGTGTGGAAGGAAGCGAAGCAAAGGAACAAAGTTGAGTGTGGGACAACAGAGACCTATTAGCTACCTTACATGTGGAGACAGAAATTCAAAGAAGATTCCGTCGACTCTATATTGAACCAGACAGCTTCCTATCACTTTCTCTACCGCCTCTTCTTTAACTCAGCTGTTATGGTCTGTTTTTTATAGCTGAAGATAATTTGCCAACCACCATGCCGTCCCCCAGAAAAAAAAAAACTCATGAAAAAATATAATCATATTTTTTCCACACAAAAAAAATCACATCTAGAATAATAAAAAAAAACGGGAAACAAGTTAAAATTTTTTGTCTGTTTTTATTAAAAAGATATCTAAAACATTTCTCATTGTTTCTTTTCGTTCACGTAAAAAACACACATTAAATCCTAACCCTAATCCTAACCTTATCTACAAAAAAGTGTTTAATTTCTGTTTCGTTTTCTTGTTAAAATAAAAGTGAAATGACGTCAGAGTAAGGAAAAAGAAGACTATAAAAACGAGGGAGCATGTTCGAGAAGACGATCATCTAGAGACGTGGATGACATTCTAGAACACGTTCGAGAAAACGATCACGTGACACACGTCACAGCCGTGACGAGAAAACACGCACAGCGGAAGTATGAGGTACTAAATGTCGTTGTCACAACGGAAAAAAAGCGAGTTGAAGTTCTTTATATATTCTTTGTCTATTTGTGACTGACGTTACACCATGTTCGATTACGTTACATCACTACTTATGACTATAGATCTATGCATCTCTCTCTGTCTATCTCTCTCTCTCTCTCTCTCTCTCTATATATATATATATATATATATATATATATATATATTATAGTTAGTTATGAAAATATATGTGGCATTTAAGCTACATAAAATTTTCCGCCTATCTTTGTCCGATAAAAGCACGATCATTGGTTGCTGAAAATGGGAGCGGAAATAACAAAGAATTTGATTGGTTAACTAGCAAATTAATACGACGTGCATAAATAAAAACGTACAGTAACATCAATTGTATGCATTAGTCTGACGAGCTTCACGAGGATAAAACGCGGATAATTCTGTGTAAGTTAATTGACATTTATATTTTAATAACTTACGAACTCTAATTACTTATTGAGCACTGTTGAAGTAAATACTGAAAATCGACACATAAAATATATCACCTTATAAAATTTCATTTGGATACATGAAATAATATGTGTAGATATTATCTCTCTACATTATATATATATATATATATATATATATATATATATATATATATATATATATATATTAAGTAAGTTATGAAAATATGTATGGCAGTTAAGCTACACAGAATATTCCGCGTTTCATTCTCGTGAAAATTAGTCAGGCAAATTCTCATGAGAATGACACGTGGAATATTTAGTGTAGCTTTATTGCCATATATATTTTCATAACTTTCATTCTCGTGAGAATGCGTCAGGCATTCTTCAGGCTTATGCCTGACGAATTCTCATGAGAATGAAACGCAGATAATTAGAGTAGTTTTATTGTCATATATATTTCCATAACTTAATACCTAGCTCTATCTATGTATTGATCTCTGTTGAAGTAAATACTGCAAATTTACGTATAAAATTATATCTTCGTATATTAATTTATGTGATTAAATGAAGTAATCATCTATATACATATATATATATATATATATATATATATATATATATATATATATATATATTATTATTATTATTACATTTTCACCCCAAACAAGGCACAATGCCACTTTAATGTAGGGGTATACTATTAGGGACACAGGCTACAGGGGTAATAGGTGGGGAGTTGGGAAGCAAGATGTCGGTTCACGTTACACTTGAACTTCTGCATGTCAGTACATTTGGGGAAGCAGGAACCTGGCAGGGAGTTCCAAAGTCTAGCGGTTCTGGGGAAGAAACTACTGGAGTAGAAGACTCTCTTACATTTACGGATCTCTACTGTGAAGGCGTGGTATTGTACTGCTTGTCGGGGTTTTGGGGGGTATTTACGTAGAGGAGGTACAAGTGCTTGCATTTCGTCGGAACATTCACGGTTTAAGTACTTGTAGAACAGAGGGATGCTACATTGCGTCAATGGGACAGAGGCTGAAGCTTGGATGACAGTTCAGGACCTATTAGGTTGGCGACTTGTTTTGAACCTTGTCTAGGAGTGAGAGACTAGAAGCAGATGCACCGGCCGAAATATGACAACAGTACTCCATACATGGGCGAATAATTATAAAACTCAAATGACCTTGTAACGGGTGTTGTAACCCAGCATCCGGTTTACGACTCCGGTTGCGCATGCATAAATAAACATAAAGCCATAACAGCGTAAACAAATAAACACAAATCGCTGGACCGCTTTTGTTCGAACAAACAGACGTCCTTATAAAAGCGAATATCTTAAATTTATTGAATAAAAACTTCAAGATATGGGAAGCAAACGCAAAACGTGATTACAAATAATACGTATAATCGTCGACCTGTTTCATATATACGATATATATTATACTAAATAATCAAAGCGACAATAAAACGTATTGTTTTACTGTGTACGTTTTCAGCGTCCCAATTTTGTTTCCATTAAACATAGTCTCCTCATCAGCAAAAACAGGCAAGATATAACAGCATGCCAAAAAAGAGACTGACTGAACTTAAAACAAATTTCATAATGGAGCTAAATAAGGAATATCCGACTCACGACTAAAATGCTAGCATTATTTTGGTGTCTTTAACTATCCCCCCCTTATTTTTGCTGAAGTGAAGACTATGTTTAACGGACAAAACCTTTGTCAAATTATTGTCAATACTTATTGTCAATTTCAATAAAATTAACATCGTTTCCAAAACGATCGTACAATCGAGTTGATTTTGTTTGTTTGTTCCTTTTGAAACTGATTTTTAATTAAAAATTATGAATCGTTTTACTCAATATTAAAATAGCTCTAGGATACCTATACCTATTGAGCTTATTATATATCTACAATACAATGAGCACTGGTTTATTTTAAAAGTCTTAATACATTTACTAATACATTAAAATAAACCCTGACTTCAGGTCTATTTCCCTCTAATATATATATAAAATTCGTTTCCTGTCGTTGAGCACTTTCAGCTGAATTAAAGTCGGTCAATTTAGCTCTTATGCGTAGATCATCGCGTAACGATTAGATCACTGTCTGGCTGACGTAAATGAACATTATAATTGACCCCAAATGGGGCCCCACCTCCGTTAGTGAGAGTGAGCGATGTAACTCGTAAAAACTTTTCCCTTCCCTTGGTGGGTTACCATGGCAAGTTCGGTAGCTCTACTCCAAACGGTGTGAGCGTGCTTTGAGTTTACCCTTGTAAGTGACCTACTCCTATATCCGTTGCAGATCCTTGATACCTTTTCTATCATTGTATGTGGTCAATTTAGTATGTAGTAATCTATATAGGAGCCTATTCGTGTACAGGCATATATACTAGCTGTACCCGGCCGCGCGTTGCTGTGGATCAGTTTGTTTACATAGAAAATAAACAAGAAGACAAAATGTATGTTTCTTCTGTTTATGTTTTCAATACTTGTGGATACAATATTTTGAAGTGCTCCTTTTTCTATGCAGATGTAGAGATTATTTGATTTGCCGACTGTAGAGCACGCAACATATACTTGTCCATATGAAAAGCAATTAGGGTGTAGATGTAAGTTACACAAATATAAAAATTGTCCCTAAGCCTTGTTAATGGTTATTGCAAGCGCAAGCAAATTGTGAAGTGCAATATCTTAAATATTAAAATGGAATATCCATTAAAATCAGTTAATGCACGTTCGCTGCCTGTTCTTCCTGAGGTTAAGACAGGGGAAAATATGAGGGTTTAATTTCACTACAGACATGTATGTGAGCACGCACTGGAAAATCTCGTAAATTAAAAAATAGCCGATTTTTTTTTGTATAAAAGTATAGTTTTTATCGATAATAAATTGATAGAAAAATTGAAAAGAAAACTGTTTAAGGAAGAAACCAACAAAGTTGGAGACCGATGATAATTCAGAAAGAAGAAAGAAAGAAAGAAAAGAATATAAAAATTATGTAGGATAATTTAAAAAAGTAAAATTGTTTGATGTTGTTTTTATTCAAATAAATATCCTTATTTTCGCAAATTTTTTGGAGAAAAATATTGTTTTCAAATATAATTAATGAGAATATTCGTAAACATTTCCGTGTTTCTTCATTATTGTAGCGAACTTCGAAAATCGAAATATTGATTTTCACGTGAAACCAATAGTATTTAATGAATTGTCATGTCGCAGTAATTAAAATATCCCAAACTTACGAAAAACGATAGGTTAGAAATTAAATATTAAAGAAAACGTTTTCAAAGAAATTAGAAATTTTAGCTATTTCCTTTGTGTTTACGTCACATGTCACGTGATAAAACAAACACTTGCGAAATCATTTTTTTTATTGAATCACGGAAGACATAACTAATTGTAATACGACAATTAGGTAGATAACATTGCTTATTGTTGATATTGACAAAAAAATGTAAATAGTTATGTTTTTTTTTTTTTAATTAAAATCAACTTTTCAGCTGTTGGATTTCGCTACAATAACGAAGAAGCACCCTTTTTATCAGCCGATCTGTACAACGAATACCACGTAGGTACTTTTTTAGTACTCTTGCAGAATTTGACACGGATCCTCGGAATTTTCTGCCAGTTATGGTTCGGGCTCGACCGGTAGTCACCGGATTAATCCGAGGAAAGTAACAGGCGCAGACGAATTAAAAAAAAACGGAAAAAAGAAATATAATAAAAAAAATAACAAAACCCTATTGTAAATTTACCGAACATATATTTTTTTCAAGAAAAGTTGCATTTTGCATTGTTTATTTACTTTTATTATTTTTTGCAAATTTTTATCAACAAAGTCGTTTTTATTTCCAAGAAAAGATGAATGTTTTTTACTGTAAATTGTTAAGTGAAAGTACAGCGTTTGTCAAGAAAACTGACAACAGTTTTGTTTTTTGCTAAAAGAAAATTGACATATTTATTGTACACATCAGTTATTTGTATAAGTGTAAATTTTTAAGTGACGGCACACAAATTTTTTTCAAGAAAATTTACAAATTATTTTTGTCAACAAATGTTAAAATATAAACAAAAAAATACCCCCTCATCATTTCCAAAGTTATTGCAAATGATATTTTTTATAAAAAAAACTAAAAAAATAAATGTCGATTTAGCGTTTCAACATTTGAACAACGCTTGGCTTAATCCAGTGATTGCCGGTCGAGCCCGAGCCATAATTAACGGAAAATACCGAAGCACTGAGTAAAATTCTTCAAAACTACGATATTTTTTCAATTTCGTCTTCTTTCAATTTTCTGAGCGGAAACTAACAAATTAAATCAAAATGAAAGAAATTCAATACTGAAATATTTTTAAAGAGCGCTCAGTTTCTAATACACAGTTCTAATAAATCGATCCCCCTTATTGGAAACACTCAACGGAAACAGGAAACCGAATTATAGCCCGTATGGTTGGGAGAGGTTCTTGTCGTTTTTTTTCAATATTTTCAGCAGATTATTATTGATTAGACATTCATTTACCAGATTCTGCAATTTGTTTTAAATGCCAAAATTTCAATATTTGAAGATTTTTAGGGGGTCGTTCAGTTTCTAATACAAGCGCAAGTAGAATTAGAAGTTTGTAATTGCTTCACGATGAAATATTTTTATAACTTAATGTCTTAATGTAAATTTTCAAGTATGTTTAAATATAAACCCCAAAACTTATTTCACTCTAAATAATTTAGGTGACTGAAATAGGAATTAACCACATTTAGTAAAATTGTCCTAGTGGTCCTAATATAGTTTTAGTTTTGCCATAAGGTTTCATTTAAAATCGATCAGTCATTTAATAATCATTCTTTTTTTTGCATTTCCTTTCGGGAGATTTAAAAAATCGAAAAGAAGACGAAAAAATATAAGGGGTGTATTGATTAAATTTTTTAACGATTTTTATGCAAAATATTTTTAATACTCATCTTTATGAACATATTAATTTAAAAACATGAATTATATACGGTACAGTTATAAAACTAAACAAACAACAAAAAAACCCGGTTGACTGTATTAAGTATACATTCACCCGACAGCCTAAACAAATTTTGTGAAAGTTAAATGTTTTATCGATATCACGTGACCATTGAATCACTGGCGATGATAATTCCTCCTTATAAAATAACTAACAGGAGTACCTGGCATTGCCCAGGTGTGGCGAAGTGTGTGTTTGGGAGGGGGATAAATCATAACAATAATAAAATAATAAGCGAGCAACAAAAAAATGGCTTAAATAACATGTTTAAAAAATCGAAAAAAAAAACACGAACTTGATGGAAAATAAAGAATAAGCGAACGAAAAAAAATGTTTAAATATTTAAATTTAAAAAAAAAACGAAAGAAAAAAATGTCCGATGTGTCGGCGCAAGCGTGCAATCTTAATGCAACGACGCTGTCACTATAACCACTGGTCTACTACCGCATCAGCGAAGTAACGTTGTTTTTTTTTGTTGAACATAATTCAAGAAAGAAGGTTTTTCGCGCATGCGTGTTTAGCAAAATTGTCAGGAAGGAACAATTTTTTGCTATCCTCCGTTATTGCAAAAATCTATTTCTTTAGGAAATAATTGACCGTTTTTTCTAATTTCCACATATTATTCGACCGAGACATCGCGCTTTCAGACGGTACCAGTTTCGACGGTCTGATGCCACTGAGAAAAGTTTTAAGCAGAAATACAAGCACACATACCTACATTTAAACAGAGAGGTGAGATTTACGTAATAGACTAGCCTGGTTGTTCGGCGTTTGGAGGTGTTTTGAGCAAAAAAAAAAAAAAAGTGGTAGCAGGCAGATTGGCTCGAACCTGTACTGCGAAGGAGGAAAAGAACGTGAAAAACAACGTTGCATCTTTGCTGTTGCACCCATCCCAAAACCGGAAGTGATGCAGGTTTAAATAAGGGTAGTCAATCAAAAAGAGGGGATGACTTTCGAAAATATCGGCGAAAAAAGCGACACCTCCCCGTAGAAAAGTGCCCAGTTGAGGGTGAAGGAATTAATGTTTTTAGCCAATTTTTCGATATTTGTCGTCCGAAGTATCGAGCTTTTTATATTCAATTTTCACCCCCAAACAAGGCACTGTGCTACTTGAAGTAGGGGGCTACTATCAGGGACATAAGTTGTAGGGATATTAAAAAGGAGATGAGTAGCAAGATTTCTGTACATATTACGTCTGCATGTCAGTACAGTTGGGAAAGCAGAATCCCAGAAGGGAATTCCAAAGTCTAGCTGTTCTAGGGAAAAAACTACTGGAGTAGAAAGCTTTTATATAACTAGGGATCTCTACTGTGAAGGGGTAGGGTTTAGCTGCTTGTCGGGTTTGTCGGGGTATTCATGTCGAAGGGATACAAGTGCTTGTAGTTCGTCAGAGCATTAAACATTAAAGTACTCGTAGAACAGGTAAGGAGAGACAACATTTCGTTGATGGGACAGAGGCTGAAGCCTAGATGACAGTTCAGGACCTATCAGATTGGCAACTCTCTTATGAATCCTGTCCAGGAGTGAGAGATAAGTAGCAGATGCACTAGACCAAATGTGACAACAGTACTCTATATATGGTGGCCTTATAGAGGTACAGGATACTTTCAGGGGTAAGTAGTTTTCTAGCACGGCAGAGAGAGAGAGAGAGAGAGAGAGAGAGAGAGAGAGAGAGAGAGAGAGAGAGAGAACCCACCTTCTTCGCAGCAGCCTTGACAATACTCTCAATGTATCTATTCCAGTTCATGTGCCCTGTAAACGTTAGGCCGAGGAGTTTAAAAGAAGTACTTTCAGGTAATGTGTTCTTGGTCATTGCTATTAGGGATAGAGAAGGTTTCTTGTAATTGTTGAAGGAAACAAACTTAGTTTTAGCAGCATTGAATGTGACCATCCATGTTTGTCCCCATTCCACTACGGATTGGAGGTCATCCTCTAATGTTTCTGCTATTTCTATAGATATGTGATCATTTGTTTTCCTCTCGTACCTGTTATAAAGAGTGGTGTCATCATCATGGGTGTTTTAATATTACATTGTATTACTTTTAACCAGATTTTAAATGAGTTTTTCTAATCTAAATTAATACAAAATAATCCGAGCTTCAAAACGATTCCGATCTCATGAAAATCCGTCGCCCCTGTCGAAAGTTTTAGGCAGAAAAACAAACAAACATACATACATACATACATACATACATACATACATACATACATACATACATACATACATTTAAACAGACAAGTGCGATTTATATTATAGAAGATGGAAACATCGTTAAAAAGAAAATCACCTACGTTATTAAATAACAATTAAGTATAACGTTATTAATAAAAATGAAGTATAACGTTATTAAATAAAAATTAAGTATAACATTATTAATAACAATTAAGTATAACGTTATTAAATAAAAATTAAGTATAACATTATTAATAACAATTAAGTATAACGTTATTAAATAAAATTAAGTATAACGTTATTAAATAAAAATTAAGTATAACGTTATTAATAACAATTAAGTATAATATTATTAATAACAATTAAGTATAACGTTATTAAATAAAATTAAGTATAACATTATTAATAACAATTAAGTATAATATTATTAATAACAATTAAGTATAACGTTATTAAATAAAAATTAAGTATAACATTATTAATAACAATTAAGTATAACGTTATTAAATAAAAATTAAGTATAACATTATTAATAACAATTAAGTATAACGTTATTAAATAAAATTAAGTATAACGTTATTAAATAAAAATTAAGTATAACGTTATTAATAACAATTAAGTATAATATTATTAATAACAATTAAGTATAACGTTATTAAATAAAAATTAAGTATAACATTATTAATAACAATTAAGTATAAAGTTATTAAATAAAAATTAAGTATAAAGTTATTAAATAAAAATTAAGTATAAAGTTATTAAATAAAATTAAGTATAACGTTATTAAATAAAAATTAAGTATAAAGTTATTAAATAAAAATTAAGTATAACGTTATTAAATAAAAATTAAGTATAAAGTTATTAAATAAAATTAAGTATAAAGTTATTAAATAAAAATTAAGTATAACGTTATTAAATAAAAATTAAGTATAAAGTTATTAAATAAAATTAAGTATAACGTTATTAAATAAAAATTAAGTATAACGTTATTAAATAAAAATTAAGTATAAAGTTATTAAATAAAATTAAGTATAAAGTTATTAAATAAAAATTAAGTATAACGTTATTAAATAAAAATTAAGTATAACGTTATTAAATAAAAATTAAGTATAACGTTATTAAATAAAATTAAGTATAACGTTATTAAATAAAAATTAAGTATAACGTTATTAAATAAAAATTAAGTATAAAGTTATTAAATAAAAATTAAGTATAACGTTATTAAATAAAAATTAAGTATAACGTTATTAAATAAAAATTAAGTATAACGTTATTAAATAAAAATTAAGTATAAAGTTATTAAATAAAAATTAAGTATAACGTTATTAAATAAAATTAAGTATAACGTTATTAAATAAAAATTAAGTATAACGTTATTAAATAAAAATTAAGTATAACGTTATTAAATAAAATTAAGTATAAAATTATTAAATAAAATTAAGTATAACGTTATTAAATAAAATTAAGTATAAAGTTATTAAATAAAATTAAGTATAACGTTATTAAATAAAAATGAAGTCTAACGTTATTAAATAAAAATAAAGTATAACGTTATTAAATAAAATTAAGTATAACGTTATTAAATAAAAATTAAGTATAACGTTATTGAATAAAAATTAAGTATAACGTTATTAAATAAAAATTAAGTATAACGTTATTAAATAAAAATTAAGTATAACGTTATTAAATAAAAATTAAGTATAACGTTATTAAATAAAAATGAAGTCTAACGTTATTAAATAAAAATAAAGTATAACGTTATTAAATAAAATTAAGTATAACGTTATTAAATAAAAATTAAGTATAACGTTATTGAATAAAAATTAAGTATAACGTTATTAAATAAAAATTAAGTATAAAGTTATTAAATAAAAATTAAGTATAACGTTATTAAATAAAAATTAAGTATAACGTTATTAAATAAAAATAAGTATAACGTTATTAAATAAAAATTAAGTATAACGTTATTAAATAAAAATGAAGTCTAACGTTATTAAATAAAAATAAAGTATAACGTTATTAAATAAAATTAAGTATAACGTTATTAAATAAAAATTAAGTATAACGTTATTGAATAAAAATTAAGTATAACGTTATTAAATAAAAATTAAGTATAACGTTATTAAATAAAAATTAAGTATAACGTTATTAAATAAAAATTAAGTATAACGTTATTAAATAAAAATTAAGTATAACGTTATTAAATAAAAATGAAGTCTAACGTTATTAAATAAAAATTAAGTATAACGTTATTAAATAAAAATTAAGTATAACGTTATTAAATAAAATTAAGTATAACGTTATTAAATAAAAATTAAGTATAACGTTATTAAATAAAAATTAAGTATAACGTTATTAAATAAAATTAAGTATAACGTTATTAAATAAAAATTAAGTATAACGTTATTAAATAAAATTAAGTATAACGTTATTAAATAAAAATTAAGTATAACGTTATTGAATAAAAATTAAGTATAACGTTATTAAATAAAAATTAAGTATAACGTTATTAAATAAAAATGAAGTCTAACGTTATTAAATAAAAATTAAGTATAACGTTATTAAATAAAATTAAGTATAACGTTATTAAATAAAAATTAAGTATAAAGTTATTAAATAAAAATTAAGTATAACGTTATTAAATAAAAATTAAGTATAACGTTATTAAATAAAAATTAAGTATGACGTTATTAAATAAAAAATTAAGTATAAAGTTATTAAATAAAAATTAAGTATAACGTTATTAAATAAAAATTAAGTATAACGTTATTAAATAAAATTAAGTATAACGTTATTAAATAAAAATTAAGTATAAAGTTATTAAATAAAAATTAAGTATAACGTTATTAAATAAAAATTAAGTATAACGTTATTAAATAAAAATTAAGTATAACGTTATTAAATAAAAATCAAGTATAACGTTATTAAATAAAAATTAAGTATAACGTTATTAAATAAAAATTAAGTATAACGTTATTAAATAAAATTAAGTATAACGTTATTAAATAAAAATGAAGTCTAACGTTATTAAATAAAAATTAAGTATAAAGTTATTAAATAAAAATTAAGTATAACGTTATTAAATAAAAATTAAGTATAACGTTATTAAATAAAAATTAAGTATAAAGTTATTAAAAAAAATTAAGTATAACGTTATTAAATAAAAATTAAGTATAACGTTATTAAATAAAAATTAAGTATAACGTTATTAAATAAAAATTAAGTATAACGTTATTAAATTAAATTATGTATAAAGTTATTAAATAAAATTATGTATAAAGTTATTAAATAAAAATTAAGTATAAAGTTATTAAATAAAATTAAGTATAAAGTTATTAAATAAAAATTAAGTATAACGTTATTAAATAAAAATTAAGTATAACGTTATTAAATAAAAATTAAGTATAACGTTATTAAATAAAAATTAAGTATAACGGTATTAAATAAAAATTAAGTATAACGTTATTAAATAAAAATTAAGTATAAAGTTATTAAATAAAAATTAAGTATAACGTTATTAAATAAAAATTAAGTATAAAGTTATTAAATAAAAATTAAGTATAACGTTATTAAATAAAAATTAAGTATAACGTTATTAAATAAAAATTAAGTATAACGTTATTAAATAAAAATTAAGTATAAAGTTATTAAATAAAAATTGAGTATAACGTTATTAAATAAAAATTAAGTATAAAGTTATTAAATAAAAATTAAGTATAACGTTATTAAATAAAAATTAAGTATAACGTTATTAAATAAAAATTAAGTATAACGTTATTAAATAAAAATTAAGTATAAAGTTATTAAATAAAAATTAAGTATAACGTTATTAAATAAAAATTAAGTATAAAGTTATTAAATAAAAATTAAGTATAACGTTATTAAATAAAAATTAAGTATAACGTTATTAAATAAAAATTAAGTATAACGTTATTAAATAAAAATTAAGTATAAAGTTATTAAATAAAAATTAAGTATAACGTTATTAAATAAAAATTAAGTATAAAGTTATTAAATAAAAATTAAGTATAACGTTATTATATAAAAATTAAGTATAAAGTTATTAAATAAAAATTAAGTATAAAGTTATTAAATAAAAATTAAGTATAACGTTATTAAATAAAAATTAAGTATAACGTTATTAAATAAAAATTAAGTATAAAGTTATTAAATAAAAATTAAGTATAACGTTATTAAATAAAAATTAAGTATAAAGTTATTAAATAAAAATTAAGTATAACGTTATTAAATAAAAATTAAGTATAAAGTTATTAAATAAAAATTAAGTATAACGTTATTAAATAAAAATTAAGTATAAAGTTATTAAATAAAAATTAAGTATAACGTTATTAAATAAAAATTAAGTATAAAGTTATTAAATAAAAATTAAGTATAAAGTTATTAAATAAAAATTAAGTATAAAGTTATTAAATAAAAATTAAGTATAAAATTATTAAATAAAATTAAGTATAACGTTATTAAATAAAAATTGCTTTATTGCAGATTAGTAAAATATCAATATTTCACTAAATATACGTCACAACAAAATGCAAATTATATCATCAAATGACTGCTTTAAGGTTAGTTATTCCCCAAAATTTTATTCAAATTCATGCGATATTCACAAGTTATGAAATTATTTTTTATCATGGAATTTCGACTGTCCATCGCGTTATTGCAGGTCTCTTAAAATGTTGTTTTAGGGCAAAAATACAATGTCTAATCACGCGAACTTTATTTTTATTATATTTTTCTCTTAAAGAGTAATGAGAAAAAGCACATCCTAGGTTCTAAGACTCAAATAAATGAATTATTTATCGACATATCAACCCTTTTTTAAATAACTTAAAACAACCTTTTGTCTTCAGAGGAAGTCAGTTTTTTTATCTTAAAAAGGAGTTATGGCTCTAGCAACATCAACTATGTTCCTCCACAAGGCATCCTTTGAAGTAAATTCCTCTCCTCCCTCATAAACACCTCTTTTCAATATTGACCAGAGATTTATAATGGGAGTAAGATCTGGTGAACACATTGGTCAGGTCATGAGAGTCTCTCCAAAGAAGCCCATAAATTCAAGAAAGGCTGCAATCACTCTAGCAGAATGGGATGGTGCATTGTCATGTATAAAAATCATCTGAAAGCGATATGACAATGGTAGGTCATCTAATTGTGGTGACAAATGTTTATCCAAAAAAGCCGTGTACGCATTGCTGGTAAGTATTACACTCTCTGGAACTCGAAACATATCCCAAATGATTCCCGACCAAAACATGAGGACTCCACTTCCTCTTTGGCGGTGAACTCTGTAAGGGGTTGGAGTTCCGTTCAAGTTCCAAACTTTGGCCCATCCATCGGGACCGTCAAGAGTATCACGGGTCTCATCTGTAAATAGGACACGTTGGAAATCCATTTTCATGTAATTCTGTGACCAAGCATTTCATTTTTCCCTATGTTGTTTGCTAAATGGAGGCCTTGCAATAGTTTTGATGTTCCTTGCCATCTCATTCAACACATTACATCGGGCCTGTCTGGATCTTGGAGCAATTCCGGCTCTTGCAAAAATGGAAGCACTGGTGCTGTTTGGGTTTCGATTGACTTCCCTACGAATTTTCCGAATATCACGATGTGCCTTTATCCTTTCTGGATTTGATGTTGGGATTGTTGACATTGTATTTTTGCCCTAAAACAACATTTTAAAAGACCTGCAATAACCCGACGGACAGTGGAAATTCCATGATAAAAATAAAATGTCATAACTTGGTGAATATCGCATGGATGAAGCCAAAGTTCTTGAATCTTTTTCCAGCTCCATAACTAAATCTTTGATGAACAATCCTTCTACGAGTTCAGCAACAATCCTTTCTTTTTCGATAACCATTAATCGCCCCTTTTTTGGCATTTTAAAAGACTTGTAATAAAGCGATGGACAGTATAAATTACTTGATAATAAATACAACGTTAAAACTTCATGAATACCGCATGGATTTGAATAAATTTTCGGTAAATAACTTACCTTAAAACAGTCATTTGACGATACAATTTTTATTTTTGTGTGACGTATATTTAGCGAAATATTGATATCTTACTCATCTGCAATAAAGCGATTGACGCAGTTTATATATATATATATATATATATATATATATATATATATGTGTGTGTGTGTGTGTGTGTGTGTGTGTGTGTGTGTGTGTGTGTGTGTGTGTGCGTAATATCCAGGGGACAGCCAGAAGTCGAAAATGCAAAATACATCTATACTCGACTCTCTGATTTAGAGGGAGTAGTTATATGTGTTAATAAATGCTACCGTAACACTAAGCATTGGATATGAAAGGCGATCAATTGAACCCATTTGCACTGTTTTACACCCGTCTATTTTTGAAGAGTTTACGATTGTGAGAGGCAGACAGCCGTGACGAGGAGGTAAGTTAGGGAAAATCGTATCAATCAAACCTCGTCGAGTTTTCTGAGTAGACAGAAAATGGCGGACAGTAAGCTACGTTGCCACGCGTTACTTCATCGAAGCGAAAACAGATATTAGTAGCACTGCACCCCGGCTGCGGCTTCTCTAACCTCTGAGGGCTCGTTATGCAGCTTTTGTTTGGTGCGTGGTGAAAAGAAGAGACCGATGCAATGGAGGTGCATCGATCTTCCAATTCGTTTTGTTTTAGTTCAACCAACTGAAACAGAAACGAACTCTATCGAACTTTGGATTTGATTTTGTTAGTTTTGCTTTCAGCATCCGAACTTCAGTTCATTCGTATGGTCAAGTAAATTTGAAATGTTATTTTTATGTTTCAGATTGCAAAGCCAACATTCATCATTTTACAATAGTTGCATAATTGATTGTTTTTCAAATAGTATTAAACAGAATTAATTGGTTCAATTAGTTGTCCATCACATTAATGAAAGGATTATCTATCTAAGTGCAGTTTATATATATATATATATATATATATATATATATATATATATATATATAAGGTGCCTTCAATAGTTTTCTAGACTTTTTGTACAGGCATTTTAAATTGTCGTAAGCTCTTAAAAATTCAGTATGTTATACATCTTATGAACTGACTGATCAATTCTTATGATTTCAAGTTCAAATGAATAGTTAGAGAAAAAAGTGGAATAGACCCCATTAAATATATAAATAGACCCCATTAAATATATAAATAGACCCCATTAAATATATAAATAGACCCCATTAAATATATAGATAGACCCCATTAAATATATAAATAGACTCCATTAAATATATAAATAGACCCCATTAAATATATAAATAGACCCCATTTAAGCCTGATTGTTACAGCTGGTTAATTTCAAAAAAGCAATCTGAATACAAGGACACTTTAGTAGAACGATATGCAGTAAAAAAAATTAACCTTGAAAAAAATGCTAAAGATACGTATAGAATGCTTCAGACTGCTTTTGGACCATCTTGCATCAAGCATCAGTTTTTAAATGAAGTAAGAGATTTAAGGAACGCAGGAATTCTGTAAGGCATTATGAGAGGCATGGCATGAAGAACGAAGTCAGAACATCAAAGTTGATTAGCGAAATAAGGAATTTCTAAGTGTGTTTAGAGAAAGTAAGTGATTAGTTTGATGTTAGTGTAGGAACTGTACAACCAATTATTATTCGCCAGGGACTGAAGATGCGGAAGATTAATGCGTTGTTTGTCCCAAGGGTACACAGAAAAGATCAGAAAGACGTTGGAATGTCCAAGATGGGCATCAAGACAGTTCCTCACCCTCCCTATAGTCCAAATCTTGCTACCTTTGACTTTTGGTTATGCCCTAAGCTCAAGGAAAACCTTAGAGGCTGTCGTTATGAGACAATTGAAAAAATGAAAGCGGCTGTGATGAGGGTCATAAACAGGCCCACACAAGAAAACTTCTATTGCGCCTTCGAGAATGTGCTGGAACAATACAAGTGCATTGCAGCCAGAGGAGAGTACTTCGAAGGGGACTAGAGTTTCATGTTCCACATACATGGTGGAACGATAAATTTGTAGTGTTGTTATTTTAGGGCGACAATTTTATCGTTCTACTCCGCATTAATAAGTCTTAGCTCCCACAAACCATTACTCCTTCTGGATATAATAGTTCATAGCAAGATATAATAGTTCATCGCAAGATATAATAGTATTTAAATATACCTTTTAATAAAGGAAATCCAAAACTATATTAGCAATGTATAAAATGTATTTATAATTACATCTAATAAATTTATATAAAAAAAAATGTAAATATACTAAATACTAATCATAGTGGGGGTGATAAGTAGTTAAATGGATTCATCCTAATCTTATAAATACAAGACTGATAAATTAAAAAATTAAAAAATGTATCCATTTTAAATGTGGAAATTGCTGAATCGCACAGGTAAGAAATTCATTTTTATAGTACCAAAAGGTTAGTAATTGCAATTAAGAATAGGAAATTGGATCAAATGTTTGTAACATGTCTTCTTCCTAAGATTAAGGGTGGTGGTGTTTGATCAACACTGCTGGGGAGCCATGATGTAATATACTGTTTTGTTTTTAAATCCTCGAAACAGTGTTTCATGGTAAACAACTGATGATCCCTTGAAAAATAAATTATTGGTATTATAGTAAATTCGAGAGCGAGTTGATGCAGTGATTGCAGGTGATTAAATGACTTACTGACTAGATGGTTTTCTAACGAATGATAAAAAATATTTTTTTGGTATAGTTTTAAAGGTTAAAAACTTCCAAGACTATATATATATATATATATATATATATATATATATATATATATATATATATGAATAAAATAAAGCAAGATATAAACGATGCTTTAGACGTTATGTGAATAAAAAGGAAAAACCTAAAAGAGTAAAAACAAAATTAAATCAACGTTTCGTCCCCATTTCAAGGGACATCATCAGGATTTCTAGGCGAGGATGTACAGGAAGACGGTCATATCACATCCGAAAGAGGAGAAGTTTAGTTCTCTTTCTGTTCTGGAGAGAAAAAAATTTCATGATGAAAAGAGAATTTTTTTTACACACTTGATATAAATTCTCTTTTCATCATGAAATTTTTTTCTCTCCAGAACAGAAAGAGAACTAAACTTCTCCTCTTTCGCATGTGATATGACCGTCTTCCTGTACATCCTCGCCTAGAAATCCTGATGATGTCCCTTGAAATGGGGACGAAACGTTGATTTAATTTTGTTTTTACTCTTTTAGGTTTTTCCTTTTTATTCACATATATATATATATATATATATATATATATATATATATATATATATATATATATATATATATATATATATATTATGAAGCCAGTTTTTATCTGTTGGGCTAATTTAAAAGATATCTTTTGAAACAATCCAAATAACATTCCAGACATGAAGAGAACCATTGGGAACGTAAATGGTCACTATTTGGGATCGTGTCCAACAGGGGGACTGTGGCGTATTGAGCACTAGATGTCTGTTCACCTTACATTTCAGGGAAGCAGAAAACTGTAAAAGAAATTCCAAAGTCTGTCAGTTCGAGGGAGAAACTATTAAACTAGGGTCCTCTACAGTGAAGGTGGGGGATTTTGCTGCTTTGAGTTTATACGTTAAAGGGGCACAAGTTCTATGAGTCATGCGGTGATAGAACAGAGCTTGACTGATAGTGCCGAACATATTAGATCTTTGACTCTTTTTTGGAACACTGTCTAAAAGTGAGAAAATATTGGTAGATGCATCAGCTCAGATGTGGCAACAATACTCTATGCATGAACGTATGCGAATGGTGGTTTTGTAAAGAGAAAGGATACTCTTCAATGTGAGTAAAGGATACTCTTAGGTGTGAGTAATTTTCTCGTACGGTAGAGGGAGATTAGGTTTTTTTTTTTCTAACATTAACTCCTAACAAGGCATATTGCCACTTGGACATAAGGAGATACTATTTGGAACTATGGCTAGGAAAGATTAACAAGATATTGGTTTACATTACATTTAAAATTCTGCATATCAGTACAGTCAGGGAAGCAGGTAGCCAGAAAGGAATTCCAATGTCTTCGTGTTCGAAGGAAGAAACTATTAGAATGTTGATTTTGGCATTTAGAGATCTAAACAGTGACAGGGTGTGATTTATAATTGAACGTCAAACCAAAGACTGTTGGATATTTTTGGTTTAAACTTGGTGGATAAGTCAGACATAGACTGAAGTTTATTTGTACCAAATATAGTTGGGTTACAGAAAAGAATTATTAATTTTATTTTCGATTTCATGGGTAGCATATTTTTTTTTTAGGTCGCCGTATCAATGAATATTTTGTTTTATTAGACTGTAGTCTTCGATCGTTTCCGATTGACCTGCCCGACGTACGATTATCTGTTTGAGAAAACACAACACGCTTGTCAGTTCGGATTTCAATGTAAACAATGAATACCGTTCAGTCCAGACTGGGAATAGTACACGAAGGCAGCCATGATGGAAGGATAGGAGTTCGATAGACGATAATGTTGGCGTGTTTATCTATCTTACAATCAGGCGCGCCTACGACGAATACATATTTCATGTTTGTACTTATCAATACACATCATCGCATCTGCATATAGATCCCATCTGACATGGAAATTTGATTTGCTTGCCTACAATTCTGATGCTACATATATATATATATATATATATATATATATATATATATATATATATATATATATATATATATATATATATGCGTGAACGTTTGTTGAAAGAAATGTCCAGTTCAAACTTTAGTTATATCGCAAAGTGACAAAAAACACCGATTTTATTATATAAATACAAAAGAGAAAAAAAAAATGAAATATTTCAATAATCCAAGAGAGTACTGCAGCTGAAATCAAGCTCTATGATAAGGGCAAAGTCGTAGAAAGATAAGGAGAGATCGGGGATAATGCATCTAGGTAGACAAGCCCTGTTGCATTTTACAAAGCGGTTATCACATATCAAGGCCTGAAGGCTACTCGAGGATAAGGGTTAATGTGTCTATTGTAGGCATTGACTCAGTAGTGTATTAATCGTTTGCGCCAAAAATTTGGTATAATTAGATTATTTACGAGGACGGTTGAATAAGAATTTGTTTACGTTGGACTTGAAGAAGACAATATTGTAGTCAACTGGAAAGCAGACCAGCAGAACAGAGTTCCACGGGCTGGCAGTTCTGGGAAAGAAGCTTTGTTCATAGAATCCGTGTTTAGGTTTAGACACCGATAGAGTGCGTGGGAATTTATTGATAGTGATTTTGGCCAGACGAGTGTTTTTTGTGAAAGATTGGCGAAGGAATGGCTACATATTGGAGCTCAGTCGAACACTTGCCATGAAAATAGCGATAAAGCAAAGACAGGCTCGCAACGTCATCGCCTACTAGATTATGAAGTCTGTTTTGAACTCTTTCAAGGAAGGACAGTCGTACTTGGTTCTTATACAGGTGGAGAGTGCATCGGCAGTGAGATATCTGCTGGAGCAGTGGAATGATCTAACCATTTTCCAGCAAGCTTGGCAACAGATTTGATGTATGTGTTCCATTTCAGATCAGGAGTGAAGGTCAGACTAAGAAACTTGTCTAAACATGGAGAGTCTTGAAGGTCAGAGCGTTGATAGTGAAAAGAGAGAAACTTGGTTTTCGATGCATTAAAATTAACCAGCCACCTCTTTCCTAATTGCACCACGTGCCTAAAACCAGAGGAGAGAAAATCAAAGAGATCTTGGTTATTTCCGGCATTAGACGTGCTGCCATAAATAGTAGTATCGTAAGATACATCTCAAGTTCGCTAACAAACAAACAAACAATCCGCCTTATATAGAACTCGAAATGACGAAACATTTGTAACTCGGGGGTCGAGAGTTCGAATCAGCTTCACTGCACCTAACTTTTTAATATTTACAACTACAATACTCTTACCGTTCGAGGCTTTTATGTACAACACAGGACATTATTTGCTGTTTCCTTTGATAAAATCGACCTTGCTATGACAGAAAAAGGTGTGCAACATTTCTGGTTCGAGGCTATATAATTGGGTTGGATTAATTGGGCGAAGCAAAAATGTTTTAGAGATGAGATATATTTATGAAGCAGAAGCCAGTGGCTTCATTGGACAAAACGATTAACAGGGCAATGAGTTGAAACGCAGCAGCAGAAGAAGAGCACACCTTAACTCATTAAACGTGTATTTACATCAATAAACATATTTACGGTTATTCCAAGTGTGAGGGACAGTTTTGACAGCATTCTATATCTGTAACATAAATATGTCTGTCTATCTGTCTCTTTCTGTGGAATGCATACGAAAACAACGTTCTATATCAAGATCAAATACAATATTGGTTGAAAATTGTTTACAAATAAGCCGAGATTGATATTATTTTTGTTTCTGATTGTTTATTTATTCCGTACACTAATAAACGTATGTCAAATTTTGTTACTATTTTTTAACCATGATTACATTCGGTATGATTTGTCTACCTGTGAGCTAGGAAGGCTGTCTTCCTTAGATCTGACTAACACACACACACACACACACACACACACACACACACACACACACACACACACACACACACACACACATCGCAATCATGAGGAAAATGCCTGACAGATTCATTTTATTTTGCAAACTTTATTCAAAGGTCAAAGGTTGTTAATAATTTAGGTGTTCTTATGACATTAGCAACCTGTTTACTTGTCTACCAATTTTAGAGGCTATAGATATCTGTACAGTTTTTTTTATGTCGTAGCCAGATATCACCTCCTCCCATTTCTGAAAACATATTCGTAGCACTGATGAAATTTGTCACTACATCTTTTGAATTCAGTTTCAACGATGTAATGTATCGGAGAATAGGAATGTCCATCGGCTCAGTCATGGGGCTGATAATGGCGAATATTTTTGTGGGTTTCCATGAAGAGCAATTGCTGTCTGGACCCATGAAACCCTTGGTCTATTTTCTGCTGTGTGGACGACCCATTTTTCGTCTTCAATAAACAGAGGCAAATAATTTTCCTCCTTACGTAATAGAATGCATCCCGCGTTACAGCATACTTATGAAGGAGAGCGTAAGTCGTCCATAGCTTTCTTTGATGTATTGGTAACAAAAACACCATCTAGTTTCCTTCTCTCCGGACATATTAGCTCTAAGTGAGCTAGCACTCCTCCATCCCATCTAACATCTTTAACATGTCTGGTTATCTTCCACTTTGTCGTAAGGACTCTGACAGGCACAGGCACGGACTTATCTATATTCTATATTCGTAACACCCGCCCCATGTCTAGGGAATCTAAACTAGAATCAGGTGACCTGCCCTCCATGTAATTTAAACTAGCTTTACAACATAGCATTAGCTACCTGTATTTTCTTTATCGCTCTCCATCAACCCAGGACTGTACTATAATCAATCATGTCTCTGACAGCATAGATGTAGCACTCTCCCTTAACACTATTCCCCAAATACATGTATTTGATGACTTTAACGCTCATCACAGAAATTGGCTTGGCTTCTCTAATTACACTGACACAGCTGGTAGCATCATCCATAACGTTACTATATCCCATTCCCTGACACAGACAGTAACATTCCCGACCCGTCTCCCAGATCGCCAGGACCAGCAAGCCTCACTTTTGGATCTATTTCTGACAACTGTTCCTGATGATTGTGTAACAAATGCTTATTGCCCACTCGATAATGCTGATCATGCTGTGATAATGATAGACATTACTCTAAACTCTCGACCACATTACTCGAAACGACAAGGTATTACAATAAGGCTGACTGGGATGCTATTAGACATCACATCAGAGACGCCCCATGGGGAAATATCTTTTCTCTTCCAGCAGAACAGTGCGCAAATGAGACTACTGAATGGTTCAAAGCAGCAATTGAAGCGCATGTTCCTACACGGAAATTCTATAGTAAACCCTACTCTTCCCAATGGTTTACTTCTACATGCGCAGCTGCCATTGCTCAGAGGCAACATGCATACCGTAAATTTATCCGGCATAAGTCATGTACAAACAGACAAACGTATATAGAAGCTAGAAATAATTGCAACAGCTAAGAGTAAATATACTGAAACCACCAGGAAACGCATTGAAGCGCAAAAATTAGGAACTTGTGGTTACTGGAAAATCTACAACAGTGTAGTAAATAATGGACAATCGACAATACCCCCACTATCAAACAATCATGAGGTTGTTTGAACAGCAACTGAGAAAGCTAACATGCTTGCCTGTCAGTTTGCCTCAAACTCTACATTGGACCCAGCAAGCAATTCCCTCCCTGATTTTCCTCTGCAGACAGAAACCACGCTAGATGAGCTAAAGATCACGCCCCCCTCAAATACATGATATTATAGAAAACCTAGACACTTCAAAAGCATGTGGACCTAACCTCATCTTAGCTGTGGTATTATTAAAAATGCTCCGCTGAGGTCGCTCCTGTTCTCTCTAAACTCTTTAACAAATGCCTTAACGAATATTGCTTTCCTGGCTGCTGGAAAACTGCTTCTGTGGTACCAATTTACAAAAACCCATTAATTTATCGCCCAATTAGCATCCTTCCTCTTTTCGCTAAAATATTTGAGTCCTTAATTAATCAAGCTCTAGTCCACTACCTTACACTGCTAAACTTCTGTCAGACCACTAATATCGATTTAGTCAAGCTCGTTCTACTACAGAAATTCTAACTCTGAACGTTTATATCAAGCTCTGGATAAGGAAGGGAAAGAGAGAGCAGTAGCCCTAGATATATCTAAGGCTTTTGACTGGGTATGTCACGATGGTCTTTTCATAAAAATAAAATCCTATGGTATTACTAGACGAATTCTTAGCACAATTAAATGAGAGAAGAATCCAGGTTATCCTCGATGGGTGTACGTCCAAAAAATTAGATATAAATGCGAGTGTACCTCAGGTATCGATCCTTGGACCTTTATTATTTCTGATATGACTTACCTGATAAAATTGTCTCTGAGATGGGTATATTTTCCGACGACACCACGCTCTAATGAGCACATATCTAAGGTAATGGCCGAAACCCTAGAGGAAGACCTTTAATCTGTAGTGGAATGGGGTAAAAAATGGATGGTAACGTTCAACGCTGCCAAGACAAAGCTCATTTCCTTTAATAATTACATGAAACCTTACCAACCACCAGTAGCTATGTTCAAGCTTCTTGGCTTAACGTTCACAGGAAACATGAGTTGGAATAGATACATTGAGATCATTGCTAAGGCTGCTGCAAAGAAGGTGGGCGCACTCTGCCGTGCTAGAAAGTTACTTACGCCTGAAAGTATCCTGTACCTCGACAAAGCCACCATTCGCCCATGTATAGAATACTGTTGTCACATTTGGACTGGTGCATCTGCTACTAGTCTCTTGCTCCTGGACAGAGTCCAAAAGAGAGTCACTAACCCGATAGGTCCCGAACTGTCATCTAAACTTCTGCCCCTGCCCCATCGACGTAATGTTACCCCCCTCTGCCTGTTTTACAAGTATTTTAATGGTGGATGCTCTGATTAACTACAAGCCCTTGTACCCCCTCGACGAAAATACCCCCGACAGACCCGACAAGCAGCAAAGTCCCACCCCTACAAAGTTGAGATCCCTAGATGTAAGAAAGCCTTTTACTCTAATAGTTTCTTTCCTAGAACGGCAGGACTTTGGAATTCTCTTCTGGCTTCCTGCTTCCGCAACGGTACTGACATGCAGAAGTTCAAGTATAATGTGAACAGACATCTTGCTGCTAAACTCCCTACAAAGTTTCCTTGCAACTTAGGTCCCTTATAGTAGCCAACTACATAAAAGTGGCAATGTACCTTGTTAGGACTAAAAATGTAATTAAAAAAATACCGCAAACCCACGTTTACGGGAATGTATACACGCTGGGATTCAATTTGCCCCCGAAAACGGAAGCTAAATTTAATTGGGACCCTTACACATCGTGCCCTTATGATTGGCCCAGAATCAAAATTGTATGAGGAAATTAAAATAATTACTGATATCCTATCCAAAATAGGTATCCTCTGGATTAAAACGTTTAAATAGTATGAAAAAAGCTACAACCAGAAATTGCCCCCATACTTACAAAACTGTTTAAGCATTGCATTAAGGAGAAGTGCTTTCCAACACCCTGGAAAACCTCATCAGTATGCCCTGTATTTAAGAATTCAGGTGATAAGTCATCTCCCTCACAATACAGATCAATAAGTCTCCTGAGTGCCATGAGTAAGTTGCTGGAATCCATATTAAATAGAGAAGTAGTCACCACCTCAGCAGAAATAACCTTCTTAGTGACATGCAATATGGTTTGCGCTCTGCTAGATCTACAGCTTACGTGCTAACAGTTATATCTCATAGGATTAGTGAATCTCTCGACAAAGGCTTCATTTCTAGGGCAATTGCTCTTGACATATCAAAGGCCTTCGATAAGGTTTGACATAATGGCCAACTACACAAGATTTCCAGCTACGGTATAACTGGAAATGTTTTCTCTATCATTAAATCATTTCTCTCTGATAGGCTCATAAGAGTAGTGGTAGATGGGCAGAAATCAGAGGCCCACAGTATTAATGCTGGAGTCCCTCAGGGGTCCATCCTGGGCCCAACTCTCTTCTTGATCTACATCAATAATCTCCCAAAACACATACTAAAATCATTTGTTGACATCTATGCTGATGACACGACTATCTGTGGCAACACATCAAAGGCCGTAAATGACAAAGTTCTCTCTGATTCTCTCTCCTCAAATCTTGAGCGTGTGGTTCAGTGAGGGAAGAGGTGGGGGTTACCTTTAATGCATCTAAGACCAAGCTCCTATCATTACATCATAAACGCTCTGATCCCCATCTGGCATCGATTGAAATGAATGGCTCTCGTCTAAGGGAGGTCCCATATTTTGATAAGCTTCTGGGTTTGACCTTTACTCCTGATCTGAAATGGAACACATACATCAAGTCTGTTGCCAGGGACGCTGGGAAAATGGTGGGATACTTCTACCGCTCCAGAAGATATCTCACTAATGATGCAATTCTTTATCTGTATAAAAGCCAAGTACGTCCAAGGATGGAATACTGCTGCCACATCTGGGCAGGAGTTGCTAAAAACAGTATATCCTGTCTTGACAGAGTACAAAATAGACTTTGTGGCTTGGTGGGGGATGCCCTTTTTTCTTCCCTGCAACCTTTCTCCCACAGAAGAGACGTTGCAAGCCTGTCTCTGTTTTATCGTTATTTCCATGGCAAGTGCTCGTCTGAGCTCCATTCTCTGGTCCCCCCGCCAATCTTTCACGAAAAACACTCGACTAGCTGAAACCACTGTCAATAATTTTCCCCACTCTTTATCCGTGCCTAAATCAAAACGTAGATTCCATGAACAAAGTTTCTTTCTTAGAACTGCACGCCTGTGGAACTCTCTGCCGCTTGCCTGTTCCCCCCCCCCCGAGTTCAACTTAGATGTCTTCAAGTCCAACACAAACAAATTCCTGATGAACCGCCCCCTTAAGTAATAACACCTGTCAAATCCCCAATACTAACTATTACTATGATACTATCTCACTGATTAGTGTACACACAATAATCCTTATCCCGAGTGGCTCCTGGGCCTTGATAAGTGGTGACCCCCATGTAAAAAATGTGATTATGTAAGTTATGTAAAGGAAAATAGCTGAGTCCTCTGTAACTAAAATTCGAACAGTTAATAAATATATCTGCGTTTACCATGGTTGGGGATAGTAAGTGAGAAATTCACAAAGAAAATCAGTTCAACAGTGCAAAATTGTTATTTTGCTTCAAATGTGGGTGTTGTGTTCTTTACGAGAACATTGATGCCATCTTCCCGAAAGCATGTTCTACCCCGCCCCCATAATAATAATGTAATTTACAATTATGAATGTAGTTGCAGTGCCAACTATGTGAGTCGAACAACATTAAGATTAGATGGAAGAGTCCAACAACAAATCAGTAATGGGGCATACCAAACAATAGATGTACTTGCCAACACATCCGGGTCTTCAATCACTGACCATCTCGTCGTGTGTAGTGAACTTCAGCACAAACGCATTTTTAACTTTAACATTTTTAACTTTAGCACAAACTCATTTTCAACTCTGAGTCGTGCTCACTCGTTATTCCATTTAAAGATCTTGTAGACTGTTCACGTTTGTTTGAGAAGGCCTTCCCTCTGCAAGCAGAAGAAATGCCTCTTGGGTTTGAGTGTGATTAGTCTCTAGGATCTTCGAGTAATATAACGTTGCTTTATTTTTTATCGCCACCCTCAATTTTTTCTTGTACTTTCCACACATAATGTAAGGCAATGTGATTTGATATATATATATATATATATATATATATATATATATATATATATATATATATATATATATATATAAGAATAAATAAATAAAAATCCGGGTCGGCATTTTTTCTTTTTTTTACATACGTTTTGATTACACGTTACTCTGCCGTCTAGACACCACCTAAAAAGTCTCTCGCTGCCATATATTTATCTTGTCTGGTCGCGTTCCTCTTTCCTCCGACCATATGCCAGCCACAGCCGGTCCATTCTCATCCATTTTCCTCGACACGCACTTTCTTCTTCGACTACGTTGTGCATTTTTTCTCTTTTTCTTTTCGCGCCAGCTCGCACACATTTTCTAATTTGCATATGTTCTATTTTTCGGCTACTGCTGCTAATATCCTCTCAAGCCACCCATCTCACAGCTTCTAATGACATTTTCCCCCGCGCTCATACGCGCTATGTTACAATAGTATATAGAAGTATTTCTTCATCGAATTATTACGTGTGACGAAAAATGGATTCTTTTCAACAATCGTAAATGATCAGCAAGATAGTTGGATAAAAATGTAATCCCGAAAACACATTCTAAAATCGTAGTTTTATCAAAAGATGTTTATGGTTGGTTTGTTGATCCTGATTTGATACTTGGCAGATTCATGAGACCTGATATGGCAATATCAGCCGATTTATACATTATTTAATTGAATGATAGAATTAGGAAACCCGCATATAAACAACCGAGGTTGGGGAATAGGGACCGGACAATTTTCTTGCAATACACGATCTCATGTTACACGATCTCATGTTACAGGATCTCATGTTACACAAAGAGCGTTGCACAGAATACAAAAATAGAACTTAGGAATATTCTCCCATTCACCTCATTCAACAGACTTGGCACCAACTAATTGTTACATGATAAGGGGTGTCCCCTGTTCATGTAAGTATAAAAATAGAGAGATTAGTTAAAATGGAATAAGAGAAAGCAGAAATCGAACCCTGGACATAAGTTTTAAAGAACAATAGGTTTAAATGGAATGTCCAGTAAATTGTTAATTCGGATGAAATAAATAATAAATAAACTATTCAATTGTTAAAAGAATGTGGATAATAAAATATGAGTTAAATAAATTAGATATGTAGGTTAAATTCCTTTGTGGAAACTACACAAAGAAAATAGGTTATTGGGAAATCAATGTCGAAAACGTGCAAAGTCGCGCATGTTGAGACACGTGAATTTTGCTCACGTGGCCGGGATGCATGGAGTTCTCAATATAGCAGGTGGGAGTTAGTTGGTCGGGAGAGAGTCGGAGAGAGGAGAGAGAGTCAGAGACAGTCAGAGACAGTCAGAGAGACAGTCAGTGAGAAAACTCAGAGACAGGCGGACGTCTGAAGCGAGACGTTACTTCAGAAACTAAAATGTGAAACTTTGAGTCCTTAATGAGGAAGTCGACCGGTCATCAGAAAATAAATTCATCATGTGTTTGTGATAAAGCTCATCTTTGTGTTTGTGATTTCTACAAAAAGGTAAATTGTATTGTTATTATATGTCTGTGTTATAAAATGTCATTACAACAACATCTCTCTCTCTAAGATACAACATCATATGTAATAAGACAAGAACTCTCACTAAGACTCATATCATTACTAATAAGAACTCTCACAAGAAAAAGCATCACTTATAATAGTCTCTCTCTAAGACTCTTTAATGAAACAACTATATAACAACACACAATTTGGTGTTCGTGAACCTTTTGCATCAGCGATGCAGAAACCGAACCTGGGGTCGATACCACGAAAAAAAAGAAAAAAAGAAACACAACGTTTTAAAGGGGTCCAACATAATTTTAAAAAACAAATAAATAATACCACGGAAAAAGAAAAATTACACGATCACAGAATTCGAAAAAGAAAAAGAAACACAACGTTTTAAAGGGGTCCAACATTATTTAAAAAAATAAATAAATAATACCACGGAAAAAGAAAAAAAAAAAAATTACACGATCACAGAAATGCGAAAAAAAAAATGATGAAAAAAAATTTGAACATACACGCACACAGAGAACAAAAGATACAAGAAATATTAAAAAGAAAAAGAAGAAAAGGCCGATATGCCGTAAAAAGAAATTCGTAGTAATGGAAAAAAATAGTAAACAAGTCACCAAACGTAATTCATTGATAAATGAATTGGCCTGTTAAAAAAAAAACACACACACACATACACGCGAATGCAGAGACTGTGTCACCCTAATGTTATTGTTTTGAAATGTCATTAGAAAATCTGTGTCAATATGAAATCGTTTGGACGAATTGTTGAATTTAATCTGTCAATCAAAACAGGAATTTCAAAGGTCGCATGTACTCTCTATGAAACGCCGTGTAAATTGTTTTGAAATGCATTTTGTGTTCATAGTGAACTTTTCGGCTTTTGCGTGTTCATTTATTTTGTTTTTGAAAAAAAAAAAAGGGACAATTGTTTTGGACAGACTGTTGAATTGTTCTTTGTTACAGATGATTTTTTTTTTGTTGTTAAAAAAAAAAAAGTTATAACTGTTGCAAAATGTTTAAATGTATTAAGGTATTTTTTTTTTTTTTTTTTAAATGTTTTTATGATGTTGAACAAATATTGTAAATTGTCTTATGTAATGTTATGATTTTCACAGCAAGAATTCAAAGTTATCCGTAAATATACATTAGATTAAAATGATCTAGTAGAAAATAAGTTAAGACGTATGGTTGGCTTACAGATTCAGTTAGAATTTTAGAAGGGGGACAAGAATTAAAATTACGTAAACGGGCATTTTGGAGAGATTTTAGATGTGATACGCCGTAAGAAAGATGTTTTGTTTTAGCATTTGGTTTTGTTGTTTTTTTTAGAGATCCTAAAATTTTTCTCCAAGAAAAGTGACTTGGTAGGGATTGATAAGCACAAGAAGTGCCCCTATACGAAAAATTTGGGAACCTGGTTAATTAAGTGCTTAAAATAAGCTAGTTGCACGTAACGACTCCAAGCAAAGTGGTAAGTCTTGGCTTAGTTAATAAACAGGCGTTGGAAAGAATACGAAAATTCTTAAGGGGACCAGTAAACCGATGAGAGGTAGTCCCGAGGCAATCACATATAGCTTAATGAAGTAAGAGACAAGCAAAAATATGCCGTAGATTACGTAAGAAAGATATAACCTTGTATTTTTTTTTAGAGACGCATGAATGTGGGATATATCTGCTGGATCTTGGAAGCCCTGGTGAGAGAAAAGAAAAATCACAAAAAACAAAACGGGCAAGTAGATAGAATTTAGGCGCAATTACGGTGTTGGGCGCGAAACGTGTTAGTTAGTTAGGGGTGATATTTCTAAATCCTCGTCGAAGTTTCAAAAATCCAAGCAAGGAAATCCGAGCGAATCCGTATGAGAGAAAAAAAAGGTATATCTTAAACTTCTGAAGCCAACCACAAAGATTTAAGTATATGAGCTTTGGTATGTCCCGTATGAGATAGTTATAGAATAAAAAAAAAAACAAAGCCATACTTAATAAGACTAACCATGCGGAAAGAGAGATCAGAGCACTTTTGAGACGAAGGAAGTCGTCCATTTCGAGAAAGGTGAAAACCTCTAGTCTGCGGCATATGGGTGGCTGGAAAATAGCTGATGTGAATTATAGGAATACCCTACACCCAAAATGTAAATGCCACAAAGATCAGAAAGGTTCTGATCTTATAAAAAAAATAAATAATTGTGAAATCGGCCGTGAAGGGCTGACTAAAAGAGATTTTTTTTGTGTGTTTTTTAGCCTGATCTTTCTAGCCGTGTGGTTGTGTAGATGTAAAAAAAAAAAAAAATGTACTAAAGTTAAAAATGCATACATTTTTTTTTTGTGAAATATGGAAGGGAGGGATGTTACATGATAAGGGGTGTCCCCTGTTCATGTAAGTATAAAAATAGAGAGATTAGTTAAAATGGAATAAGAGAAAGCAGAAATCGAACCCTGGACATAAGTTTTAAAGAACAATAGGTTTAAATGGAATGTCCAGTAAATTGTTAATTCGGATGAAATAAATAATAAATAAACTATTCAATTGTTAAAAGAATGTGGATAATAAAATATGAGTTAAATAAATTAGATATGTAGGTTAAATTCCTTTGTGGAAACTACACAAAGAAAATAGGTTATTGGGAAATCAATGTCGAAAACGTGCAAAGTCGCGCATGTTGAGACACGTGAATTTTGCTCACGTGGCCGGGATGCATGGAGTTCTCAATATAGCAGGTGGGAGTTAGTTGGTCGGGAGAGAGTCGGAGAGAGGAGAGAGAGTCAGAGACAGTCAGAGACAGTCAGAGAGACAGTCAGTGAGAAAACTCAGAGACAGGCGGACGTCTGAAGCGAGACGTTACTTCAGAAACTAAAATGTGAAACTTTGAGTCCTTAATGAGGAAGTCGACCGGTCATCAGAAAATAAATTCATCATGTGTTTGTGATAAAGCTCATCTTTGTGTTTGTGATTTCTACAAAAAGGTAAATTGTATTGTTATTATATGTCTGTGTTATAAAATGTCATTACAACAACATCTCTCTCTCTAAGATACAACATCATATGTAATAAGACAAGAACTCTCACTAAGACTCATATCATTACTAATAAGAACTCTCACAAGAAAAAGCATCACTTATAATAGTCTCTCTCTAAGACTCTTTAATGAAACAACTATATAACATAATTACCAATTTTTTCAAGCAACGTTTTACAGGAAAAAAAAAACTCCTTTGCATTCGAAGAGGTAAATACACCCTTCTGTGATTTTATCGCTTCTTTGTTATTGAAATACATAATCTACCAATAAGATGACAGAAATGAATCGAGCACATGTGTACATATTTTGATTGAACCCTATTACTTTTGTTTGTGATATCCTGAAATAAATTTCCTTTAGACATTTCAATTTCATTCTTTAATAAAAGAGGTAAAATATCTCTGACGCGTCCAATGACAGAATGGAGTAGACACACAGTTATTTATTTACTAATTTACAAAATCAGGAAACATCACAGCTTACACGAGCCATGCAAGCCAACAAACCGGAAGTCCAAGACTAATGTTTCACCGTCATTTGGGTTCATCAGTTGAACATATTCGAACTTGGGATTCGAAACACGCCGCGGTTTGCTTGATCTGCGTTAGCCAGACTTCATTGCGTGTGTCCCGGTTGTCTCGCATGCAAGAAATTTAGGTTTCAAATAGGTTCAACTGATGAGGGCAACACTCGAGTTTTGAACTTCTGATTTTTTTTTTGCTTGCTCGTGTAAATGGTAACATTGTTTGGCTGTGGAAATAATTATATTATCTTATATTCTGAACATCCTGATACATACACTCATGAGCAAAAAAAAAAAAAGAGTGAAAGAAGGAGTAACCGATTTTTCAATATTTTTCCATGAATTTTTGTTGATTTTAACTGAAAATTTATATTTTGCAGATCATTATTATTATAGCATATAATAATAAGTGGAAAAATTAATCCTAAAAATGTTAAGACCGCATCTTTGCGAGGATATAAAAACTGAATAGCAGGATTAAGGCAGTCCAAAATGATTTACAATCAAATTTTTGATATTTTAAGGAAAGAAAATGTGAAAACATCTCTTTCTACAGTGAAGCAAATTGGTCGAAGGTTCGAAGTCGAACTCTCTGTAAAAAGGAAATCTGGATCTGGTCGCCCCATAGCATCGACTTTGAAGGACGACCACAGGCTTAAATTAACTGTTTTGAAGGATTGAAAGAAAACTTATGTTGACCATAGCAAACAATTCAAAACAGGGGCTGGAAATTCTCTTTCTAGATATCTAGACGAATGAAAGAAATGGGATTTTCTTCTAAAAGGTGTTCAAAGAAGCCATTTTTATCTAAAAAGAAAATCAATGATAGAAAGAGATTTTCTCGTATTATAGCAAGAGAGATACAGGCTGGTTCAGAAATGTTTTCTGGCTAGGTGAATCAAGATTTTGTCTTTAGTGATGCTCCCGAACGGTTGATTCGAAGAACTGGAGAAAGATTTTCGCCAAGTTGGATAAAAAGATAGTTAAACACAGGAATGGAGGGATAATGGTATGGGGACTTTTACTGCAGAAGGTGTTGGGGAACTTATTAGATGTGAGAAGTCAATCAATGCAAAGGAATACATTCGAATATTAGAAACAGGACGGTTACCAAGTATCCAGAAGCTGGGAATATCCCAGAACATTATTTTTGAACATGATAATGCCGCTGCACACACTGCTAAAGTCATAAAAAATGGTTTTCTAATAAATCAATTAATGTGATGTTTTGGCCAGGTCAAAGCCCTGATTTAAACTCAATCGAGAATATTTGGTCCATAATATCTCGTGCATTGGCTGAAAGAACTTTTTCGAACAATGACAAACTGTGGGAAGCTGTGCAAAACGAATGGAATAGCATCTCCTCTTCACAGTGTTCCACTTTGGTTGAGAGCATGTCTGAAAGGATTGATCTTTTAAAGAAATCTAAAGGAAATACGATTCCATCCTAAGCATTTATTAAAGTAAATGTCTTGTTCTGTGTTATTAGTCTCGTTTAAGTTTCCCTGTTCAATTGTTCTTTGTTCAATATAGCGTTTAGTGCAATAAAATTTATAAAATTTGTTTGGCCCATTTTTTTGCTCAAGAGCGTACACCAATATGATAGAAAGTAATAGACACTCATAGAAACATATAATTTTTATAACAAAATCAAGAATAAATGGTCAAAAATTTAATGGTTAATACTAAACTCCTTTGCTGTTGTTAATGCTAGGACCCTTACTGGCATAGTATCGATCAGTTAACTAATATCATCTTGAAGAATTTCTTGCCATGTCTGATGCAATAATGCTAAAAGTTCAGGCTTAGAAGATGGCTACTTTTTCTTTTTGCAAAGGTTCCGGTCTAATATGCTCCAAAGGTTTTCAATTGGGCTTATATCCGGGGACTGACTTGGCCATGGAAATGTACTAATCCCATTTTGGCTCAACCAATGTTGTGTCGCCCTAGCAGAGTGACAAGAAGCCCCGTCGTCCATAAATAAGGAATTAACTTCAATCATTTTATCACTTGAGAATATTAGTAGGAGTTCTTAATATAATATTGAAACATATTTAGCAGAATTGATACCAGTTCTAAGCAACCATCACTCCAAATTTCACCTCATACCATAACCTAGAAACCCCCAAACTTTTGCTGAAAGAGCCTCCATAGCCATACACTACTACTGAAATAATTTTCAATTGTAACCCATCAGAGAAAATGATATCGATCAAAAAGGTCATAGGTCTCTCTACCATCCCACGAGCCCAATCTTCTCTGTGCTTGAAGGACGCAGTAGAAAGTGCCATTCTTGCTATTTTGCGTTGACTAAGATCACCTTCATGTTGACTCATAATTCGTCCTCACAAAAAATTCTGATAGGTTTGATGCTGCTTTTGTTTCGTGACATTCTTCATCCAACAACATCGGATGCAATTTTAATGATATACTACAAGTTATTTCAGCACTATTCGTATTTGTAAATATAAATAAACGTATATTAATCTTAGGAAAATATTTATCGTAGTGTTTATTCTTTTTTGTTATGTCTGTGTATGTACACACATATACATATATTCACACACACACACACACACACACACACACACACACACACACACACACACACACACACACACACACACACACACACATATATATATTGGTGTGTGTAGAAATTTATTAATTAACTTTCGGAATAGGATTATTGAATGAAATAAAAGCTACTTAAATAATATTGAATTTATAAATTGGTAAACTAAAAAAAAAAAAAATAAAATAAAATAAACCAAAAACAAGGAAAAAAGCTTATCGGCATAATTTGACTTACCACATCTATAATTTGCGCTAACGCCAATCCAAACGTAACATTGATGGCCTCCGAGGAATTCAAAGATGGCCGGACTCTCTTGTCGTAATTTTTTAAAAGCTTGCTTACTAGCGCCAACTCAACTTCGTCGGCAAACGAGGAAGCTGAAAAAAAAAACAAGAAAAATATGACAAATATGGTTATTATTGTATCACAAAACACCCCTCTCACTCGTAAACAATTGACAGGCATAATCATAGCTTGTGAATATGAAACATACAAGTTTAGTTTGAAAAAGTTCATAAGTTAATTGAATTTTGTTTGGGAAACTATTTAACATATAAAAAAAAAACTAGGCGGCAGCCCGGCATTTCCAGGTTGTACAATACGCTTAAACATGATATTTTAATTTATGGAGACTGTGTATGTATTATTATAGTATTATTTAATTGTCTGTTATCTATCTATCTATTTATCTATCTATCTATCTATCTATCTATCTGTCTAGCGATGAGTGGGCAATAGAAATTTGACGGGTGATGTTTTGACCGGGTCAGTTTGCACCGGAAAATATCCGAACGGGGACGGACGTGACGCGTGTCATGTGTCGCGTGTTCTGGTTTGCGCAAGCGTAGACGGAGTTGGATTTGAAACGCTGAACAAGCAAGATAGGTTAAGAAGGTCTCCCCATGAGGGAGGGGCAATCTCATAATGGAGACATAGAAGAACACCCGTTTCGAGGGTATAATAAGCATGTTCACGACTTAGCAATAAAGATAACGATTATACCAGTATATATATATATATATATATATATGTATATATGTATACATCATCGTATAACGATTAGATCACTCTCTGACTGACGTAAATGAACATTTAAAAAATTAGAATGTTTAAATTTGACGTTATTTCACGCAGTTAATGGTAGCCGAATGGATTAGATCTTCGCTAAACCGAGCCAGAGATGTCTCGTGATGCGGGGTTCTAATCGTTCGACTGGTATTAATCGTGACACCCTGCACTGACGATTCCTGAAAGGATGGAACACTAGTGTCTGTAGGTATTCTATAATTATTATAGTAAAACAATAATTATATATATATATATATATATGTATATATATATATATATATATATATATATATATATATGTATAACTGCATTATTTATTTAAAACAAAACAAAGTTCATACATTAGTGCAATAATTGGGTAGTCACGTATGGACGTGTGATTGTGGCTTGTACGTGTTGACCTCTGTGGAAGTGTTCACAAATAGAGGTTATAGTTCATATTTTACACGAGCGATATATAGCTTAATTATAAGTCTTGGATTGTTCTTATTGTATTAGCTCTACGTGTAAGCATCTTACAGGTAACAATGTTTATATAAAACATATGCAAGCCTACCTCATGTTTCTGTTTGCTGTTCTTCGGGTGCATGTTTATGAAGCGTGTGGGTTTACACGTGTGCACTTCTTGGTGTCAAGCGAAAAAGAGAGAAAAGTCAAGGGAAACGGAAGGTTATGTCAAAGGTCACCGGAAATGCATGACGTTTGCACGTGCTACACTCCATGCGTGTGTGCTACTACACACAGCTTGTTCTGTATCTGTGTGTTTGATCTCGACAAAGCAAATTTGGCAGCTATAAACGGCTCACTATGCACCCCCCCCAATCTAAAGATCGTCGGCCACTCAATTATTGCTGACAGGATGCCTAGGAATGAATAAACCATATAATAAGAACACACATTCGTCTTGGGTCTCTGTCTTGAAATGTTTCCTTTAAACAGCCTCCAACTTCCCTAAGAACCGTTGGCGAATCCCCCAGAAGCGACTAGCAACAGAAACAGGTATCTCGTCATGTGTCTATATATATATATATATATATATATATATATATATATATATATATATATATATATATAGTAATTTATAAAATATATATGGCGATTAAGCTACACTGAATATTCTGCGTTTCATCCAACTATAGGATTCGTCAGGCTTATGCGCATAAGCCTGACGAATCCTACAGTGGATGAAACGCAGAATATTCAGTGTAGCTTAATCGCCATATATATTTTATAAATTACTAACTAGCTCTACCTACGTATTGAGCACTTTTGAAGTAAATACTTAAAGTTTACGCATAAATCTATACTTTCGTATAGTAAATTTATGTGAATAAATGAAATAGTTATATATATATATATATATATATATATATATATATATATATAGAACAGGTGTTCTTCTATGTCTCTATATATATATTGTGTCAGGTCATGTCATGTGCTACTGGTACCATGTAACCCAGTACTACCTGCCTCATGGTCGGGTCACCGGCAACTAAACTGGTTCCCCCACCAGACTTGTTTGGTGAGGAGGGCGGCTAGTCTCCCTGAAGGATTAAAAACAAGACCTTCCAAAGGGCGAATGAATTCTTTTTCTGGGTCAACGGCCAACTAACACCGTGTATATTTGTGTGTGTATATGTGTATTGGGGTGGAGAGGGCTCCCGTAAGTCGTGGTGAAAGCAACCTTTCCAGGAGAAGCAAATCTCTGATTTAAAAAACCATAAAGCGGAAGACTATTACCCGCATTAAGCTGGTCTGCAGTTTAATTTGTTGCTGGCTATCTTGCTCTTGCTTGTTGCTGCATCTCAACATTTTGAACCGAGAGAGAGACTTAGCTGTCGTACAAAGCTAAGACTCTGTAACATCATATTTGTATAGATACTCCCTCAGGCATTTGGGCTCATGGATTTTAAATGCCTGAGGGAGTGACACTCGTCTGACAAGACGTTGCAATCATCATATATATATATATATGTTGACATGCAAGCACGCACTAAAAAAACCCAGACGTGGCACGAGCCGTTAAGATAGACATTTAGTGAGGACAATAGTTCGTTATATACCACAAACATAAATATATATATATAAAACCTTGAAGAAAACTCAGCAAGAGTCACCGTGTGTCCTTCATGCATGAAGTTTATTAATCTGGTTAAATAAGCAAGCCAATCAACAACCACTAGACGACACGGCCACTCATGAAACAGCTAAGTGAAACAGCGACGATGCATAGAATAAAATAATCCCGGCCCACACGCATCATCCATCACAGACTTCCTGCCTTCCTGGGATCTATTATGCCATTCAAAAACTGATGCTCGATTCATGCAAGATGGCCCAAAAGCAGTCTGAAGCATTCGATACATTTCTGTGGCATTTTTTCCAAATTGTAACCCAAATTTTATTGCATATCGGTCTTCTAAAGTGTCCTCACGTCCATATTGCATTCTTGAAATTCACCAGCAGTGACAACCAGGCTTTAGTAGGGTGTTTCTAATTCCTGCTGTAGCTGTTCATGTGAACCTGAAATCATAAAAATTGATCAGTCATCTCATAAGATGTATAGCAATAACATAGTGAATTTTCAAACGTCTACGACAATTTTAAATGCCACCACAAAAGTCTATAAACTTATTGAAGGCACCTCGTATGTGTAAACATAAAACTAAGAAACCAACGGATTTATTTACTGTTTTAATATCCACAGGTAGTTCAAACATAAAACTTATTATGTCATTAAACTCATCAAATCTCCACACTAACGTAATCTACTTGCAATAACCCTTATCCCTGAGTGGCTTCCGGACCTTGATAAGTGGTGACCACTGTGTAAAAAAAAAACAACAAAAAAACCTCCAAACATTGAAGAGCGACAAAGACGGGAGTATTACCATTAAAACGAGCGACATTTTGTGCCCATTTTCTACATAGTCATGCCAACGATGAACGAGAGCTGTGCATGGGCGTTCGGAGCGCGTTTTGTATACTAGGTTCGTTCCAAAAGTAAAACCTCCTATTTTTTTTAATAAAAAAAAGTTGATGATCTACAAAGAATGTAATAGTACTATTAAAACGAGCGACCGTTATTTTTCTACATAGCCACCAACATTCACAATGCCCTTTTTCTCACACCGTCAATATCTGCAACAGAGAGATGAAACTTTCAGATCATGAATACATAAGTTGGTCATCATAATAATGCGATTTGCAATCTCCTTTGATTCATGCGGACGGAATAAAAAATAGGAGGCATTACTTTTGGAACGCACCTTGTCCAATAGTGAGTTTTGTAATTGAAGATGTATTCACGAATTCGACGCTGCTGATAGCCAATTCATATATTTTTTACGTTTCGCACGTAATAAAAAAGGATAAAATATAGTTTTTTTCTTTCACATGAATAATTTCATGATTCAGAAATTTGTTAGAAAAAAAAAATTATTTTATGTAGCGACTGTCGTTCCGTGATTTATGGCGTCATATTCTAATATAGTGGTGGAGAGGGAGGGGGGGCTGATGACATAAATAACCTGAGAGACATAGACGCCGTGACAGGTGAAGGCAGCTTTGCGGAAAGAGACGCTGGAAAAACGGATTGATTCGCAGTGCGCCGGAGCTCCATCTGTAGGAGAAACAATGATACAGTATGGAGATCGGAATAAGTCTCTATCTATGTCTGTGTATCCTCCTCCTCCTCCTCCCTCCCTCTCTCTCTCTCTCTCTTTCTCTCTCTCTCTCTCTCTCTCTATATATATATATATATATATATATATATATATATAGTGTGCGTGTACGTGTGTAATCAGACAGCATTCTTTCATTTAAAGCAAATATTTGAAACCCCTACCCGTTTTTTTTTGTTTTTTTACATGGAGTTAACCACTTATCAAGGCCCAATGGCTACTCAGGGATAAGGTTATTGTATGTACAGTAATCAAAAGGATAGTGTAGCAATAGTATTGGAGAAATTGTGAGGTGTCATTACTTAGGGGGCGGTTCATCAGGAATTTGTTTGTGTTGGACTTGAAGACATCCAGGTTGAAGTCGGGAGGGAAACAGGCAAGCGGAACAGAGTTCCACAGGCGTGCAGTTCTAAGAAAGAAGCTTTGTTCATGGAATCTACGTTTTGATTTAGGCACAGATAGGGAGTGTGGAAAATTATTGACGGTGGTTTCAACTAGTTGGGTGTTTTTTGAAAAAGATTGGCGAGGGGGGGGCAGAGAATGGAGCTCAGACGAGCACCTGACATGGAAATAATGATAAAACAATGACAGGCTCGCTACGTCTCTTCTGTGGGAAAGAGGTTGCAGGGTAGAGAAAAGGGCATCCCCCACAGGCAACGGAGTCTATTTTGTACTCTGCCAAGGCAAGATAGGCTGTTTTTAGCAGCCCCCGCCCAAATGTGGCAGCAGTACTCCATCTTTGGACGTACTTGGCTCTTATATAAATAGAGAATTGCATCATTAGTGAGATATCTTCTGGAGCGGTAGAAGGATCCCACCATTTTCCCAGCAACCTTGGCCACAGACTTGATGTATGTGTTCCATTTAAGATCAGGTGTAAAGGTCAAACCCAGGATCTTATCAAAGCTTGGGGCCTCCCTTAGACGAGAGCCATCCATTTCAATTGATGCCAGATGGGGATCAGAGCGTTTATGATGTAGAGATAGGAGCTTGATCATAGATGCATTTAAGGTAACCAGCCACCTCTTTCCCACTGTACCACGCGCTCAAGATCAGAGGAGAGTGAATCAGAGAGAACATCATCATTTACAGCCTTTTATGTGTTGCCATAGATGGTCGTGTCATCAGCATAGATGTCAACGAAAGATTTTAGTATCTGTTTTTGGAGATCATTGATGTAGATCAGGAAGAGAGTTGGGCCCAGTATGGACCCCTGAGGGACTCCAGCATTAATACTGTGGACCTCTGATTTCTGCCCATCAACCACTACTCTTATGAGCCTATCTGAGGGAAATGACTTAATGATAGAGAAAACATTTCCATTTATACCGTAGCTGGAAATCTTGTGTAGTTGGCCTTTATGCCAAACCTTATCGAAGGCCTCTGATATGTCGAGAGCAATTGCGCTAGAAATGAAGCCTTTGTCGAGAGATTCACTAATCCTATGAGATATAACCGTTAGCACATCTACTGTAGATCTAGCAGAGCGGAAACCATATTGCGTGCCGCTAAGAAGGTTATTTCTGCTGAGGTAGTTGACTACTTCTCTATTTATTGTGGATTCCAGCAACTTACTCATGACACACAGGGGACTTATTGGTCTGTACTGCCAGAACTGGTGTGAACCAAGCCACTGCTCAGCTACTTTGGATTTAACGGATTGCGCATATAGTTCTCTTGCTTTTTAAATTACTCTTTTACAGTGGTTGCTGGCGGTTCTGAAAGCAGCTTAAGTTTCAGTGCATCTATTACGTTGGTAGCTATGGAAAAAGTGATTTCTGTGTGCGATGACAGCAGCACATTCGGGGGAGAACCATGGCTGGCTGTTAGGTTTTTGTTGGAATTTTTTGGATGGTATGAATTGGTCTATGCCTACAAGTAACCATTCAGTCAAGTCTGATACTATAGAGGACACATCCTTTTTAAACATGGAATGGAGAGGGAGATCAGATATGAATGTGCGGAAGCTATCCCAGTCCGCCATAGAGTATCGGTATACAGTACGGTGGAGAGGTACGTCTGTAGATTTATTATATTTCATTTTTATCTTAACTGATACGACGCAGTGGTCGGAGGATCCCAGAGGAGATAGAACGGAACACGAGCATAGCTCAGGGGATGTGGATAGAAAAAAGTCTAGGAGGCTTGCGAACTGACCGGTACTATCAGGCACACGGGTGGGCTCGCGGACAATCTGAGTGAGGTCATAGGCAATGGCAAAATCATGACAGAAACTCACCTCATCATCAGTCTTATTTGAGTGCGTCAGCCATTCCACATTATGGACATTGAAGTCACCGAAAATGTGAATGTTAGCTGAGGGATGTGGTCAATTTTCTCTGATATACTCTTAAAGACAGTAACTCCACTGTTGTGGGGGCGATAGAGGGCAAATATAAATGCGGTGGTGTAAGCAAGTGTAACCCGGAAGCACATATAAGGTAGATTAGCGTCTTCTCTGGAGATATCCCTGCCACATGGGAAGCCATCTTTAATGTAGGCACATATTCCATGCCCGTGGCGATCTTGGGGGTCAGATTTAGATGTTAGGTTAGAGTATCCTTTAATTATGAACTCATCTTGGGAGGTGGTCGGCCCTATTCCAGTTTCACTTAGGAAGAATATGTCAGGTTTCTTCTCCTGTTTCTTGATTCTTCACCCGTTTCTTGATTACTGGCTTTTCCTTCATACATACTTATCAAGGCTTTTTACTTTGGGCTCTTTTCACCTCAGCTCGTAATAATAATAATAATAATAATAATAATAATAATAATAATAATAATAATAATAATTGATGTAGTTTGCCCAAACGACATCAACTTAACAGGCAAGAAGAATGAGAAAATACTGAATCATAAACTGAACGTGGAGATTGCTAGACTGTGGAATAAGAAAACTTCCATCGTGTCAATAATCATAGATGCACTGGGCCGTGTAAGGCGTTAACTTTGGTCAAATTCGCATGTTTCTTCGTTCATCGGATTATTTCAATTATCGATAAAAAAAAACGGCCAATAATCATGGCTGCACTTGCCTCAATTCCTGATGGTCTTATGAAACAACTGAACTCCTTGGGAATCAGATACAACTTCCGGTCGCGTCATGGAGTAGCGGTAAGACGTCAGGTTTTCTTTCATTTTCTTTTCCGCCTTCGCGTCACGCTTTCGAGCCTACCTGCCTACTACCACTTATTTTTTTTTTGCTCAACACACACCTCCAAAAACCCGGGCAACGCCGGGAACTCATGCCAATTTATTTTTTTTGTTTAATCCATAAATGTTTTTTAATATATCTTTTCAAAGAAATTAAATAAAATTGCCTTTTAATTCATGTTTGCTGTGGGGGTAGTCCGATTGTTGAAATAACCGGAAGTTTACGCTCGCTCTTAAAAGCATTTCTTATTTTTTGTCGGCGTTTTGAAGGAAAGACGGATGAAAATAAATATATTTGGTTGACGAAGGAGTTCTTGCGGAATTTTTTATTTTGATTTCAAATGATGCATTTTCAAATAAGTGTTCGTTATAATAACTTTACATTATATATCATTTTAAAGAGCCTTTTTCGCTCTATCTAATCGTTTTAATTACAGTCGTTTTTTATAACAATTGTGTCTTCTTTTCAAAACATTGAATACAAGATCGAAAAAAGCAAATTCGCATAATTTTCTTATTTCAATTCAATCTAGGCCGAAAAACTGCTGAGACAGCTCGCGATATTAACGAAACGTTTGGCCCAGGAATCACTACTGAACGCACAGTACAATGGTGATTTAAGAAATTTTGAGACTACGACGTGTCTTGAATATGATGAACGGAGTGGTCGGCCATCGGATATTGATAACGATCAATTAAGAGCCTTAGTCGAAACCAATCCATGCACAACTATTCGAGAACTTTCTTTTGAATTAGACGTAACGTATGCAACGATTTCCACCACTTAAGAGTAGTTGGAAAGACAAAAAAGAACTTGAGAAATGGGTGCCTCACGAATTGAACAACAACTAAAAGAAATGCTGGTATGAAGTGTCATTTTCCCTTCTTTTACGCAACAAGAACGACCCATATCTTGCCTGGGTTTTGACTTGCGATGAAAAGTGAGTTCTTTAGGACAACCGGCGACGCTCAGCTCAGTGGATAGACATCGACGAAGCTCCAAGAAACTTCCTGAAGCTAGAGTTGCACCAAAAGTAGTTCAAAGTGATTGTTTGGTGGTCTGCGATCAGTCTCATCTATTACAGATTTTGAATGCAGGCGAAACCAATACGGCGAAGAAGGAGTATCAACAAATAGATGAAATGCATCAGAAACTTCGACAACAACATCCAGCATTAGTCAACAGAAAAGGCCCAATTCTCTTCCATAACAACGCTCGACCGCACGTTGGTAAACCGACCCTGGAGAAGTTGAACAGATTAGGCTACGCAACTCTGCCTGATTCGCCATACCCACCGACCTCTTACCTACCGACTACTACTTTTTCAAGCATCTCGACAACTTTCTGCGTGAGGAATGCTTCAAAAACCTAAGCTACATCAAAAACACCTTCAGAAACTTCATCGCCATCAGAACGCAAGATTTTTACATTACTGGCGTAAATAGACTTGCTTTGCATTGGCGAAAATGTGTTGATTCAAATGGTGCTTATTTTGTTTAATACATATTTGTTTAAGCCAAGATATATTTATCTGAATTTAGAAGTTAAAAACCGCAAAAAACTTTCTTGTAAACTTTATAGAAACTAATACCTAATCCGATCTTTCCTAATCTCAATAATTTACGGTTATTATTTCTTGTAAATATAAATATAAAGTGTCCCATACTAATACTAAGAATATATAGTATTAGTATATTGCCTTCTGTTTAGTTCCGGTACGTATTCGTCCATATGTCAATGTCAATCATATTTTGAACGAATCTTTCTGCGTGATATTTTGAATCTATTTAAAAGTTTTCTTAGTTTTTCTGCCTGTCCGCCCGTCTCACTTTTCTCGGAACTACTCGTCTGATTTGGCTGAATTTCGTATGAGCCTTTGTTATATTGTTATGTTAAGTTGTTATGTTAAGTGGTTATGTTAAGGTGTTATGTTAAGTTGTTATGTTAAGGTGTTATATAAGGTGTTATGTTACGTTGTTATGTTAAGGTGTTATGTCACGTTGTTATGTTGTTATGTTAAGTTGTTATGTTAAGGTGTTATGTTAAGTTATTATGTGAAGTTGTTATGTTAAGGTGTTATGTTAAGGTGTTATATTTAGGTGTTATGTTACGTTGTTATGTTAAGTTGTTATGTTACGTTGTTATGTCAAGTTGATATGTTAAGTTGTTATGTTAAGTTATTATGTTAAGGTATTATGTTAAGGTGTTATGTTAAGTTATTATGTTAAGGTGTTATGTTAAGTTGTTATGTTAAGGTGTTATGTTAAGTTGTTATGTTACGGTGTTATGTTACGTTGTTATGTTAAGTTGTTATGTTAAGTTGCTATGTTAAGGTGTTATGTTACGTTGTTATGTTAAGTTGTTATGTTAAGGTGTTATGTTAAGTTGTTATGTTAAGTTGTTATGTTAAGGTGTTATGTCACGTTGTTATGTTAAGTTGTTATGTTAAGTTATTATGTTAAGGTTTTATGTTAAGTTGTTATGTTAAGGTGCTATGTTACGTTGTTATGTTAAGTTGTCATGTTAAGGTGTTATGTTAAGGTGTTATGTTACGTTGTTATGTTAAGTTATTATGTTAAGGTGTTATGTTAAGTTGTTATGTTAAATTGTTATGTTAAGTTGTTATGTTAAGTTTTTATGTAAAGTTATTATGTTAAGGTGTTATGTTACGTTGTTATGTTAAGTTGTTATGTTAAGGTGTTATGTCACGTTGTTATGTTATTATGTTAAGGTGTTATGTTAAGTTGTTATGTTAAGGTGTTATGTTAAGTTGTTATGTTAAGTTGTAGCGAAATAAATATTATGGTATCCGTTCAACAGATTATAATTGGGAGTAGTCATCACAATACCACATTTACTCTCTAAGTTTGGCATAAGGCACCCATTCTACGTAAACGGCCAATAACTTTTGCTCGTCTTTAATAAGCTAAACCGTCTTCTATATTATACTTGTCTCTTTGTTTCATTTTCCTTCAGTCGAAGTTCTCAGAAATGAAGCCTCCCCCTGCTTCAACTAATACTTGAACTCTATATGAGATACAAAAATATTCGAATGTTCCATTAAAGTTCTTTATCTTTAAAACCGATGCCTCCGTTCACTCTCGAAAGACAAAGGATACCGATGTAGGGGAAGTTGCACGTGTTATTTGGAGGCAAGGGTTGCGCAATCTCCAACCACACTTCTCCTGAATTGGCACTGTTTGAGTCCAGTGGCAAGGGGAAGTCCAATACAACTGGAAACAATGCCGAGATAAGCGGAGAGCACACAAAGCACATGGAAATCTTTAATAGTAACCCATTTATTACTGACCAGGTTCAATGTTGCTTAACTTCGGTGATCTAGCGGGAACCGGTGTTTCAACGTGATCATGCCGTACATATTTCAAACACTGAGTAAAGAAATTGAGAACATAATTTTCCTCCTCCCAATTGACCATTTTAATATTTTATAGTATATTTTTCTTTTTGGTATTTTGGTCTCGCTGGATTCCAGGACAATAATTCAACTTTTAGAAGGTTTGGGTTAGTTGTTTTGCTTAACGGGATATCAACCCTTTTTCGGGTTATTTAATGCCGAATCCAGTTATTTTGGAAATAATATTTATGTTGCATCCAGTTATTTTGTAGAAGATTTTTATTCTTTAAGCTTTTTGTATCTTCAATCGCTAGTTTGTAGTGTTTGGTTTGGTTGTTTTATTGTGGATTTTGTCGTTTTTCTTCCCTGTCCTTGGAAAAGGGCTACAGTATTAATGTTTGGTAAATTTTAAGTTAGGAAACCAGTAAGGAAGTGGGGGAGATAGAAAGAGAAAAGGGGAAATAGGAAGACGGAAAATGGGAAAAGTTGGATTGTTGTTTTTGTTTTTCGTTTTGCAGAACATAATTAAGTTTTGCCAAAAGTAGTAGTAAAACAAAAAGCGTCAATGTATGTTTGGTGCGTTTCGTCTCAGGAAGCCAATATCTTCAAACAGTCTGATCTGGTAGCACCAGCCCTTTAATAAGGTGCAAAATTCCTCGTAAAAGCCAGTGTGGGTTAGCGGTACTGAAGAGATCTTATTTAGGATTTACTTTAAGTGAAATGTATTACTATGCTAGGTTGTCCTTACAAATCTTTCTACAGAAATACCTTATGCATTGGAGGACAGTGTTCGTTCTCTCCTGGTAAGTACCCTGTCTATTTATATACCTGTTCGACTTTTTATCAGAAACTACTGGGCGGATCTGACAGAAATTTTGCACGGATTTCTTTTAGAATAATGTGCAGCGAACTAAGTATCATGGTATCCGTTCGATGCACAGGGATTTAAAGGGTTAAATTAGTTACCGAAATACATTGTTTACCCTAGAACTTTGGCATAACGCACACATTCTATGTCAACGGGCTATAACATTTTGCTGTTTTTAATGAACTAAAAAATCTGTTATATTTCCTTTAGTCTGTTTTCCTGTTTGTTTATCTGTCTATCTAGTTATCTGTCTGTCCATACTACTTTTCCTAGGAAACTACTGGACCGATCTAGCTGGAATTTTGCATGGACTTTTATTATAATAAATTGTAGCGAACTAGATATCCATTCGATACGCAGTTATAACCAAGCGTTATATGTTCTAACCGGAGATAAACCGGTATATGAGTTCGTTTTAGGCCTTTCCGCTTATGGAATGCCCAAAAAAGTTCAACAGTAATTTTGGCCACCCAGAACAACTCTCACAACACGACAGGTTTGTCCTGATCATCTACACGGGGACAGAGTTTGATGAGGGATTCTGGTTATTCTGTTTCAATAAGAAAAAAAAACAGAAAACACGCTTATCCAGGGAGATAGGTGCAGCCACACGCATCATTGTGATTGTTTTTGTGGATCCGTGGACCACATTGGATATCTAACGTCCGAAAGATATCCCATAAAAAATAACTCAAGTTAATCGTCCGGTCCGGTTAGCAATGTTAACAATATCGCAGATCCAATATGTAGGAATTTTAGTCGTTGGATTTCTTTTTTATAAAAATTATATTGGCACAAAATATATAACTACAGAGTTCTAATATAATAATACTGTACAAAGATAAATGTATAGGCAGTTGAAATTAAATAATTTCAGAGTCCACAGTTCAACACGTGTCGGAGCATCTGGGACCGATAGCGCTTAGTTATAATATAATACTACTGTACGAAGAGTATTGTGTAGGCAGTTGAAATTAAATCACTTCAGAGTTCACAGTTTAACACGTGTCGCATCATCTGCGACTGACAGAGCTTTCACCAAGAGAAACAGTCACCAATAATTCCGAATACAATTTTCGTATATCGTAAATTTTGCAGTGGTGGAATACTTGGACACAAATGAGTGAATTCGTTTTTCTTTTTTTTTTTTTTGTTCTCACCAACAGTATGCAGATACGGAGTGCGGATGAGACCTTTGTCAGCGGTAGTGTCAAAGTGATGAATTAATAACAGCAGAGGGTTTTAGCAAGCCATAAATCTAGTTTTTAATTGTGTAAATACCATATATGACAAAAGTATTGCGACAGAGAAGAGTTGACAGCAGAATTCAACGCCGGCGTATTTTCCAGATCTCTTCCCAGTACAGCTGTCTTCTCTCAACACCCTAAAATCGCTCGTGCATAAGCTTATATAATGAGGTGACAGTATGGAGGAATGGCGCTCTCAAGCCCAAGCTAGCCAATCAGGGATCGTTGTGACATTTCCCCTTCTCTTCTGATTAGTTCAGTGCCAACCGTACAGAATCGCGTATTGAGGTGAATTTCCATAGAGTGATTTTCACGCCGGATCGTTCTTTGGAGATGACCTCAGGGTCAGGTACTGCTCCCGATCGTAGCTCAAACAACTTTCAATACCATTTTCTCAAAGTACATTGTTTTATTAGCAAAACAATGTTAGTATTAATATATTATTATCAATCCGAAATCTACCAACTGAAGCAATTTTCCTTGTGTTAGTTGCATCATCGACCAAACAATTAAAGTCAGCAAGGTAATCGAGAATTTCCCGGGATTGTTCACATAATAAAATGTTCTAACCTTGCTCTATTATTTCTGTTATTAATATAAAATTAGACCACCATAGGTTGTTGGGTCACAATAGTTAAGGATTAATAAGGATTAGTAACCACAATACCATATTACTCTAGAAATTTGGAATACAACTAAGTCAACAGGCTATAACTTTTGCCCAGTTTAATGGACAAAGTCTAGTTTATTCATATATCCATGTCGGCCATTTTTTGAACGTACCGATCTGCTGAATGAATCTATCTATACAGATGGCCATCATTCTTAGATTTATCATTTATTTGAATGTTTTTTTTTTTTTTACTTTACAATTGCTTTATTTCGGTTCCACTTTCCCGACGTTGTGTATATCTTCGCCATTAGTTTGGCGATTCTCTTGGCATTTTTAGTCCTTTTAGTTTTTAGATTCGATATTTCTTTTTGGAAATCTCATAGCAATACGTGCGCGCTTTCCGTTTCAACTCTCGAATAATTTGAATTGTCTGCACGTATTAGTTCCTTTTTTAAATCTATTAACAGCACCCAATGCATCTCTGCGTCCCCAACAAACATTAGTCTTCATTAATTTCGGCGGTGGAGGTGGGGTGGGGGAAAGAAAACTTCTGATTGGTCCGGGTTTTTTTTCTATTCACCGTCATTGTCTTGAACTTAATTTATTTTTAATTGTAAATTTATCTATCTTGATTGATTGCGAAATTATAGTCACAACTTTTCAGAAAACAGGAATCAAGAAAGTTAAATAGTAAAAACAGAAAAAACAAACCCTTTTTTATCCGTTGTAATTTTGTCGTTAAGCAACGTTGAACCTGGTCAATACTACATGAGTTACCATTTGGAAATACCAGGTGTGTACGGGAGAAGACTCTCTGTTTGAAAAGGTGCAGTCGAGGATTGCATAATCGTCGCTTAATAATAGACACTGTTAGTTTAGTGTTAGTTTAGTGTTAGTTTAGTGTTAAGTTCTCCTCGTAAGTTTCGGTGATAGTAATCAGCTCTATTCTAAAATCTATGTAAATAAAAAAAGATGGTTTTCTTAATGGTTTCCTTAAATTAACATTAAAAGTAAATTCAAGATTCTTTTGTAAAACATAAAACTCTACACTGCCCGAAAGCAATCAAGTTGGCTCTTGACGCCCTGGGCGCTTCGTCATTTTTTTTTTCTTTTTTTTTACATTGAAGCGATGAGAAGCGAACAGATGAAATGGCCGTCTTCTCATACAGGAGAGGAAATGTTTAGTCTGGGACCCAACCTGCGGCGAATCGTCGCCATCTTCGACCTCTTTGATGTGACTGTGACAGCTTCCAGGAATCGCTGCAGAGACAGTGAAAGAAAATAAAGTAAATTCCATCAACTGACGGCACGATACGATTTTATGTCCGTCACTGTCGGGATTTCCGGTTCACAGGCGAAGCTATATTGCTCTTGCGCTCCGACGGACGCGTGCTGGTTGAACGATGCAACAAGCTTCATTAAACATCATGAATATTTGCACATATATCAATCAACATGTATGCAGTAGATTGAGTAGGAAAATAAGTACTGATGTAGTTTGGAACCAGAAAAAACAAACAAACAAACAAACAAACAAAAAACAAAAACAATGCAGATATACGTAAAAAGGCAGAAAAAAAAAATCGAATCCAAACAAACCGCACGAATAAAACAAAACGAGACAGATTTTTACCGTACAAAAAAATATGTGAAAAACATTCACTGCAAATTTATTTTTATGAAAATGTCTTTATTTGTTGACAAAACATAATCAATATAATATGTTTTTCACGGATTTTTTTATAATATGCTTTTTTTTATGAATAATAACATTAAATATCACAATGAAAAGACGATTTTTGCAGAGATTTCCCTTTTTGATAATCTAATAGCTTTTGAACAAAAACCGACTATGTTAGGGTTAAGTAAGAGGTAGTTTAGAGTTGGGTTAAAATGAAGTTAGGATTAGTTTAATATTATGACAGAATTAAGTTAGGTTGGTTTAGTGTTAGGATAGAATAAAGTTAGAGTTAATTAAGAATGAAATTAGGGCTAAATTCGAATGGGGATGGGTAAAATTTGAATTAAGGTGAGTTTAATGTTAGTATAACGATTAAGTTAGAGTTAAGTTAGTGTTCGGATAGGGTTAAGTTAGGGTTAGTTATGTAAGCATTAAGTCAGGGTTCGTCTGTCTGCCAGTCTAAAACTTATATGAGCTAGTGTATTTGTATTCTTATGTCCTTCTGCGAAAAGGTTAAGATTTACCCGGATCTATTGACTATTTCTTGGTCTCAAATATATATATATATATATATATATATATATATATATATATATATATATATATATATATATATATATATTAATCCACATACAGTATTGTTTCGTTGTTTCACAGCTCATCAGTGCGGCTAGACAAGCAACTACCTCAAGCCAGTATCGAAACCCAATCGCCCAAACGACAGTCGGAGCTTCTAGTCGTTGTGCGAGACGGCTGCTGCTATGTGGGCAGTGAATTAATAATGTTTTGACATTGTCCAAAGTACCTAAGCTCAATTTGTTTACAAAAAGAGCATAGCTTCATACGCTGATGGTAATTTGTATATCACTTTTCAAATGCTCAACCTAAAATAGGGAGCATTATAGTGATTCACATGGAGTACTGTTTCGCTGTTTCACAGCTCATTAGTGGTGCTAGACAAGCAACTACCTCAAGCCAGTATCGAAACCCGATCACCCAAGTTTAAAGTTTACGTTTTAATAAAAAGATTAATAAATCCAAATAATATATATTATTATCTGAACTTTAATATGTCCGAGGACGTGCCGAGTGGTTAATTGTGGAAAATGTCTGTTTGGTTAATATTTTATCAGTTTAATTAATAATTTCTAGACATATATAGACGCCACTATATAATTTTTAACTATTAACTTTGACTATTCCAAATTTCTAGTGGGATTTTGTCTAATTCTAAAAATGAAATTGTGAATATACTAGTTCTGCTTTAAAAAAAGGTGACGCCCTTTTTTACTCACGTTCACCCAAACCAAGCATATCACCACTTAGACGTGCGAGGCTACTAATTAGGACCGTCGGGTTAGGGAAGATCTTGGTTTACTTTACATTTAACCTCTGCACAGTACAGCCAGGAAACAGGTAAGGGAAAGGGAATTCTGAGGGAAGAATACTATTAGAGTAGTAGGCCCTTTCATTCAAAGGGTCTGATTATGTTGCGAAGCGAGTTTGTCGGCCGTATGTATGTCGAGGGGCCACAAGTGCAATGAGTTCCTCAGAACACTTTCCATTAAAATGCTTGTAAAATAGGTGCAGGAATGCAACACTGATGAGACAGGGGTTAAGGCTTGTTTGGCATTGTGGGACCTACTAGACCTTGTCTAAGAGGGAGAGACTTGCAGTAGATGCACCAGCCCAAACGTCGCAACAATACTTCGTAGCATGGGCGAATGGTGACTTTGTAGACGTTCACAATACTCTCACGTATTAGTAATCATTTAGCACGATAGAGGGAGCCAACCTTCTTTGCAGCAGCCTTCGCAATGTCCTCAATCTATTTATTTCAGTTCATATTTTCTGTGAATGTTAAGCAGGGGTGTTTGAATGAAGAACTTCAGGTCATTTGTTATTAGTCATGAGTGTCGGTGGTTGGGAAGGCGTTTTGTGTTTGTTAAACGGAGCGCAGCTTTGTCTTAGTAGCATTAAAAACTATCATCCAATTATGGCATCATTCCACTTCAGTCTGAAGGTCAATTTCTGAAGATTCTGCCATTGTCTTAGATTTGTGTAATTTTGTTTTTTTCCTTCGTGCATATATTATAGAGCTGAGTTGAGAGGATTCTCTTTTTTGATTGGACGTGTTCTTTTTTTAAATTGAACATCTTTTTACGAAACTTCAAGAAAATAAAAATTCAAATAAAAAAAAAAGCACTGATTGTAAGGTAAGTTTCATAACATAGTAAACGAATTTTTTTGTGCATTTTTATAGGATTTTAAAGACGTTTTTAATGATGTCTTACATGATGTCTTAAATGATGCTTTTAATGATGTTTTTAATGACATTTTTAATGATGATTTTAATGACGTTTGGAATGATATTTTTAAAGGCGTTTTTAATAATGCTTCCAAATAAATATTCTTTCAAAACAACTGACAGCAAATAAAAAAAGATTTCTTGATATTTTGATATTATTTTTGTTATTTTAATTTGTTTTATTCAAATCAAGATAAATATTTATCTTTTTATAATAAACCAATCATAGCAAGTAAACGTTCGTTGTTATGATTTCATTAGCTCAGCGTTTCGGCACCTTTCGGCGGTTTAAGTAAACTGTTCGGACATTTTCCACAATAGCATATGTTTTATTCTACCTAAATACCACATATTCCAGTAATAAGGCATACGTAGAAGTAACAAGGAAAAAAGGGCGATAATCGCCAAGAAAAGTTGCAACTTACGCAAGACAAGCGAAAATACTGTCAGTGTGATGGATGCCCAAAATTCCATTTCAGAATTCTTCCTCACCACCTGTCATGGTTACCGACATTAAGAGAGCTGCTGCTACCTTGTTGGTTGAAATAGATTGTTGCCGGCCATTTATCTGAAAGGAACAAAATAAAAAAACATAAAATAATGCTGCTCTTCAAGTGAAATTAATAGCGGACTAAAATTTATTACAAAATACCCATCTCTTCCATTTTTAACTTAATTTTTGATACTTTTACATCTATGTTACCGCGCTAAAATAATAATATTATTGTTCTTAACATGGGGAGGGTAGGCTGTTTTGTAACTAATCTGTACTTTAACCTGACAATATAATAAAGAAATATAAATTTGAATTCAATTTGAAAATACTATTAAAATAGTACGGTAACATAGATGCATAAGTACCCATTTTTAATGATAACTGATAGATATTTATAGATACTTAAACGTGATTATCGTAAATCTTAGTGAATATTTCCTATGACTAATAAATAAATCTAATATATACAGTTATTTTGTCGGAATTCACTAGTCTAACACACAAAAATCTACCTGCTTGACATGAATACTTAGTTAAGCAACGTTAAGCCTGGTCAGTACTAAATGTGATATTTATGCTTTTAGCTTATTTCGATACTGCTTCCAGTCACCCTTTTCATTTTATGAAAGCAGTGATGATTCAGGAGAGGTGGGGTTGCGATTACGCAACACTTGATTCACAATTACAATTACAGGAGTAGTCAAATTTAAAAGTTGTATTCCTTTGTCTCTGGAGACTGAACGGTTGCCATGGCATTGTTTGTAACCTATGTTGGAACCGACTTTTCGTCGGCATCTTCCGGCAGTTGACATAAATAACCAGAAGATGTTGACGCGCTTAGCCAATCAGATTGCAACGTACGACAATTTGCAATTGCGGAATGAGGAAATCGTAAAATTTTTCAAGCCAAAACATTGGATTAAATCGATATTTACTTTTATCGTTTTAGGACGTACGATTCAGTTCAGAAAGATTAAAAATATATTAAAAAATTTTTTATTTAAAATTAACATCTAACCTTAAAACAATGTAAAGCAAAACTGTTTTTCTTCATTAAAACCCTTAACCTTAAAACAATATAAAAACCCGAACACAGTAAGGCTTGTTCAAAAGCAGTAGAAACAAAGACAAAAATGAAATAAATCTGGACTTTTCCATGAAAAACATTATTGCATAACAGTTGTTTCAGTATATTTTCTTCATTTATTATATAAAGGATATATATATATATATATATATATATATATATATATATATATATATATATATATATATATATATAAAATGCTTCCTATCTTGGGTTGAGCATATTGGGAAGTGATATACAAACTGCCATTAGAGTATTAAGCGACGCTCTTTGTGTAAACAAATCGAGCGGAGGCATTTAGACGATGTTAAAACATCGTTACATTCATTACCCTCACAGCAGCAGCCGTATAGCGTAATGGTGAGAAACCTTAACTGTCATTTGGGCGGTCGGGTTTCGATCCTAGCTTGAGGCAGTTGGCTGTCTAGCCGCACTGATGAGCTGTGAAACAGCGAAACAGTCCTGTAAGTGGATGACTATATATATATATATATATATATATATAATTGTTTAATATATAACGATTGGCATATATAAACTGATTTACATTTTAAGTAAACGATGTATATGTATAAGATGAGAATTTAAAGTTAAATAAAACTTTAGAAAAGAAAAAAAAATAACCTGTTTAGATCATGAGATTTAGAAACTAAATGTTTCTGATAAGAAAGTGAGAAACATGATACATTTACAAAAAAAAAAAAAAAATAAAAAAGAAAAGAAACTGGCTTAAGAACATTTGCTTAGAAATGAGATAGAAAACGCCTATACGTATGAAGGTATCATTAAGTAGAAGAAATCTGTTATTTTTAATGTTTGCTTGAATGAAAAAATGCTGCCTAAATACTCACACACACACACGCTCACACACGCTCACACACGCATATATATATATATATATATATATATATATATATATATATATAATGTGTGTATAAAAGATAAGAATTCAAAGTTAAATACAGCTTTATATCATCAGATCAATAAAGAAAAGAAAAAAGAGCATTATTAGGCCATGTCATTCCGAAGCTAAGTGCTTCTCATCAGAAAAGGAGAAAAGCCACGAATATACATAAAAATTGGTTTAAAGAAATTTGCTTAGAAATGAAGTAGACAGAAATTAATAATAATATAGCAGTAAGGGAGATGCTAAAGAAATAGAAAATGGAGGCAAATTAAGTGGAGTAGTGAAAAGATCGAGTTTTTTCTTCTGTTTCTCATCGATTGCTTTCGTTTCAAATATTTCAAGTAACGAACAGGAATTAAATTGTGAAGCGATATAGAAAAGGCGAGGTCAACTATCATCTGATATATTCGTGAGATTGAGTTTTGTTTAGCAAAACATTGATTGGTGTATTATGTATGTTGTTATGTTGTTTTGGTATTATGTTATTATGTTGGTTTGGTATTATGTATGTTGTTATGTTGGTTTGGTATTATGTATGTTGTTATGTTGGTTTGGTATTATGTATGTTGTTATGTTGTTTTGGTATTATGTTATTATGTTGTTTTGGTATTGTGTTATTATGTTGTTTTGGTATTATGTTATTATGTTGGTTTGGTATTATGTATGTTGTTATGTTGGTTTGGTATTATGTATGTTGTTATGTTGTTTTGGTATTATGTTATTATGTTGTTTTGGTATTGTGTTATTATGTTGTTTTGGTATTATGTTATTATGTTGGTTTGGTATTATGTATGTTGTTATGTTGGTTTGGTATTATGTATGTTGTTATGTTGGTTTGGTATTATGTTATTATGTTGTTTTGGTATTATGTTATTATGTTGGTTTGGTATTATGTATGTTGTTATGTTGGTTTGGTATTATGTATGTTGTTATGTTGTTTTGGTATTGGCGCCCCATTTGTTTATCGGCAATTTTTATCAAGAAAAAAACGCATTAATTTAGATATTGAATCCAGAAAGGAGAATCTGGAGAGAAAGGCAGTGAAAAACAAAAATATACATAACAAGTATTAATAGAAATAAACAAAATAGCAGAAAAAGTCCAAACTTTATAGAATTTTGCAAGTAAAGTTAAATAGCATTTGGGAAGTTAAAGAAATGTAATGACCTGATGTTAAGAATACTCAGATTTTTTTGAATATTTCTTTAACTCACCGGATGTTGTTTACACACTAATAACTAGGGCTATGACAACAGCATATTCTTTTCCTTGTTTTTATTCTCAGGAATATATCCATTGATATCTTATATGTTTTTATGTATAATGATGTGCTTGTCGGTTGATTAATTGTGTCTAACTGTGTCTGGTATATACTCGAGAGTCAAGACAATGAAAAGAATATGCTGTTGTCATAGCCCTACTAATAACACATTATTATCTGTGTTTATGCTGTTGTGTTTTCGTGCAAATTTCTCAAGGGAGAAGAGATAAAAGAAAGAGAATAAAAAAAAGCCGCCGAGATGTAACAATAATCTCAACTCTATCAACCTTGACTAATTTCTACGTGTCTCTAAAAAAAACCATCTCCTCCCAAACGACGTCATCAACACGTATTACCACACGATAGTATTCAGGTCACATTATCATATTACGTAAAGAACGTCCAGCGTCTCGAATGTATTCAGCGCCTAGTGACGAGAATGGCGACTGGTCTCAGAGGTCTAGCTTATGAGCAACTTTAAAGGGCTCTAAATCTTTTTTTTTTTTCATGAGCACGGAAGACTTCGAGGCGACCTCACCCTCGCCTACAACATTTTCCATGGACAGTGCGGTCTGGACCGGGACATGTTCTTCACCCCTGTTCCGGATCGTGGACTCCGTGGACACGCAAAAAAGGTCTACCTTCGACGTCAAGCAGCATTCTCGGTTCAAGTGGCATCTCCGTGGAACCAGCTATCCGATGAGATCGTAAACCAGTCCACGCTAGAAGGCTTCAAGGCGGCCTTGGGCAGATGCTGATCGGACCTGCACGGTTTTCCCCTTGTATAGTTTCTCTTTGTATGTAACCCACTAAATTCTTACTGATTTTGTTTCGTTCTAAATGGCAATCGCTTGTGCGTATATTCTTTGTTAAATGAATAAATGGATGAACGACCATCGTCTGATTTATGTCATTTGTGTTTTTTTTTGACTTATCAAATTGCTTTTCCCCAAAGTTAAAATTCTTGGGAAATATTTTAATGTAAATATTTTCTCAAGTTAAATCCTTTTTTCATTTCGATAAAATTCTTTCGGTTATTCGAAAATTTTTTCTTTGTTATCGAAATATTTTTAACCTAAACGCTGACAATCAGCCATGACCGGTATTTTCCAGGCGCCAATAACATAACAAAGCGAGTTCCTTTTTTAGCCAATGTCATAACGCCAGGTAAATATAACTAGTAAAAATTTAAATATCAAATAAAAAAAATATAGGTTATTTTCTACGGATTTCATATATCATTTGTGTTTAACAAGAAATATATTTCCGAATATACTTCTTTAATTTTATTAAACCGAACGACGTAATGAAACAAATTACCTGCCCCTTATTGGAAATTATCTCCCTTTAATAAGGACTCTATTAATTGCATTCTTCTTTTTCTCACTTTCAGCTTTTGAAGAACTCATTTTTGATGCTATAAAACGCAATGTTTATATTAATAACATTGTATGTCTGATTAATAATTCTCTTAAACTAATTAATAGATTATCATTATGTGTAATTCTACAAAGATGTCATTGGTTGTTTTAACGGAGCAGCTAGAGACACAGAAGTACTTCGATTATGTTCAAATTGCACATGAAAATACAATTATATTTCCTATACACGGCATAATCACGTTGACACACCGGTTCAACGGTTCAAGTTAAGTAACGTTGAACGGTCAGTATTTTTTTTTTACACAGTGATCACCACTTATCAAGGCCCGGAAGCCACTCAGGGATAAGGGTTATTGCAAGTACATTACGTTAGTGTGGAGATTTGATGAAGTGTTTACTTAAGGGGGCGGTTTATTAGGAATTTGTTAACATTGGACTTGAAGACATCCAAGTTGTAGTCCGGTGGGAAGCAGGCAGACGGAACAGAGTTCCACAGGCGTGCAGTTCTAAGAAAGAAGCTTTGTTCATGGAATCCGCGTTTTGATTTAGGCACAGATATAGAGTGGGGGAAATTTTTCACAGTGGATTCAGCTAGACGGGTGTTTTTCGTGAAAGATTGGCGAGGGGGGACCAGAGATTGGAGTTCAGACGATCACCTGCCATGGAAATAACGATAAAACAAAGATAGGCTCGCAACGTCTCTTCTGTGGGAGAGGGGTTGCAGGGTAGAGAAAAGGGCATCCCCCACTAAGCCACGAAGTCTATTTTGTACTCTGTTAAGGCAGGATAGTCTGTTTTTAGCAGCTCCTGCCCAGATATGGCAACATTATTCCATCCTTGGACGTACTTGGCTTTTATATAGATAGAGAATTGCATCAGTAGTGAGATATCTTCTGGAGCGGTAGAAGGATCCTACCATCTTTCCAGCGACCTTGGCAACAAACTTTATGTACGTGTTCCATTTCAGATCAGGAGTAAAGGTCAAACCCAGAAGCTTGTCAGTATTTAAAATGGGTGACCATTTGAGACGTCCAAGTGCTGTATGTACTCTCCGCTTACCTCGGCATTGTTTCCAGTCATCATGACCTTATTCTTACCACTTGATTCAAACAGTGCCGATTCAGGAGAGGGTTAGTTGAGGATTTCCCAACTTTTGCATTACAATTACTCGCGCAGATGCCCTTACATGGAGTATCCTCTGTCTTTCGAGACTGAATGGAGGCATCGATTCCCTAGTATATATTTGTTATTTAGGGACAGGTATGCATACAGACAGACACTTGGAGAGAACTTGAATGCCTACTAGACACTGTCCTCGAGTGTCTAAGATATTTCTGTACAGGAGTATGTCAGGACAACCTGGTATGAGGATATTGTTACTTACAAGTAAACCAGGAGTAAATATCATAAAATCACATAATATTTGATGCCCAAATAAGGTCTCATCACTAGTTTATACAAAGAATGGTTCATCTTCTTCGAGTGATGTTGCCTGTAGTAACAGTACTAAGCTGGATACTCCACTAGACTAGATGGACTATTGGTATTACCAACCTACACTGGCTTCAACGAGGAATGGTGCATCTTCTTCAAGTGATGTTACCTGAGGTAACAGCAAAAAGCTGGACTCCAGTAAGACGAAGGAACCACAAAAAAGATGTATTATACCGTAGTTAAATAGTCAATTGGGAGGAAGCAAAATTAATATCATTAACTGCTTTATAAACTCAGTGTTGGAGACTTAATGAAATATTCGAATATATATGATCTCATATAGAAATCAAGTGTTATTTCATAGGACGGGACTCCTTGATTTCTGATAAAATGATACAATTATTATTTGTTATTCTCTCTCTCACTTTCTCTCTCTCTCTCCACACACACACACACACACACACACGCACACACACAGATATATGTGTGTGTGTGCGATATATATATATATATATATATATATATATATATATATATATATATATATATATATATAGTTATCCGCATGCAGTACTGTTTCGCTGTTTCACAGCTCATCAGTGCCGCTAGACAAGCAACTACCTCAAGCCAGGACCGAAACCCGATCGCCCAAACAACAGTCGGAGATTCTAACTGTGGCGCTATACGGCTGCTGCTATGTGGGGAGTGAATTAACATTGTCTAAAATACCTAAGCTCAATTTGTTTACACAAAGAGCATCACTTCATACGCTAATGGTAATTTTATATTACTTCCCAAATGCTTAACCTAAAATCGGGAGCATTATAGTGATCCACATACAGTATATATATATATATATATATATATATATATATATATATATATATATATATATATATATATATATATATATAAGTGTGTGTGTGTGTGTGTTTGTGTATGTGTGTGTGTGTTGCGTTAGCTATGGAAATACCTACGTTGGTTTCTTGTGGCACGGTTAAACTACTAGGAGCGATGTACCCTTATCTTTTTTGTTAAAACATACGTCTCGGCGAAGGAAAAGTCTGACATAAAACCTGTTCATGCTGTCTGTTGTAAACATTTGTACCGACTGTGTATTATGAACAATTCTAAAGAATGTGGATGGTGCTATACTAACCTTCATCATGAAACGCTGGGCAAGTAAAAAAAAAAAAGAAAGAAAAGATTTTAATTATTGTTTCATAATGCTATAACTAGCTTATCCGCATGGGTGACGACACTGCACAAGTTGGCGCTGACAATGTAACTTGGAAAGGAGTTTTGGGACATCACGGTGTTGGTTGAATAAATTCATTCATCTTGCAAGAAGAAAGCTCCGAATGCGAACAATCCCAAAACGCATTAATGTCGAACGTTTGAAAACCACTGGGAAACAGGAAAAGTTCAGGAATAACCAAGAGTATTCTATCGATTCAGTTCAGATAACGGACGGCATTGAAGAGTCTCAGAAATATGGTCTATGCCGAATTGTTTGAAGTACTCGAGCTTCCTATTCGCAACCATAAGAACTGGTTCGATAACAACAATATAAAGATGAAAAAGTTAACCAGTCAAACACAAGATGCACATAAAACGCGATTAAACGATTAAATAATAATCTATAAAACACATAAAAAGTGTAAAACATAGTCCAAACTGCTCTCTTCGAAGTAATCTCCTCCGGCTGCAATGCATTTGCACCGTTCCAACAACCTCTGGAAGGCCCCATGGAAGTCCTCTTGTGTGAGCGTGTCAATGACCCTCGTGAAAGCAATATTTTTAGTTATAAATTATTATATTTTTTACTAGAATATCTTGTCCTTTTCTTTCCAGTTTTAATAACTATCCCTTTACTTTTCCATTGCTAAGCTTAACCATATTACTTTTGTAAACTGTTTTTGACTACTATTTGGGGGTATGAGACCAGTGGATTCGCCAATCATTTTTATAATCACCGGCTGTGCTAAACAACCAATGAAAACCTTCCAAAGTTCGTATAAAAATTGTCGAATTTTGGATTCAATCAGTTCGCCGCTAAATACGTCACGGACAGCATTTGATTCTTGGCCGCCATATTGGTTACTGCCAATTACAGTCAGGATCTGTTCTGAACTACGCCGCCATCTTTGTTCAACATAATGTCACAACACTTAACAACTTTTCATGCTCGCATTTTTCTATTGTAATCCATGATTTTTCCAGGCTTCCAATGAATTCACTTGTCCTTAGTTTAATTTCAGTTTTTCTCCCATAAACACATATGTAATAACAATGAACGGCACTCGTATGCTTTCAATAACCCCCAGTTATCTCCCTTTCATTATTTCATTAGTGAATTAGTAACAACAGTAGTCGCTGAAGCGACGTGGTTGCTATGGAAACCAGTCATAAAAAGCGTCGCGTACCTCCTTACGTTTTTTTTTACGAATTTGAACACCAGAAAATTCATCATAACTCTTGTTTTACTCAACGAAAATTGAAATTTTTTTTCATAATATAGCTGATAAGGTAATCTATAAACAGTTATAATTGTGTGAAATTTGGTCAGAAAATGAGTGAGCGGTGAAGCTTTAAAGCAGTTCTAAATGACTAAAACTGCCATTTAACTATATATTCAAACACAGTAGTGTTTGAAAATCACACACACACACACACACACACACATATATATATATATTCATAAACTACGTTACTCGGATAGATAGATAGATAGATAGATAGATAGAGGGAGATAGAGAGACAGAGGGAGAGGTAGAGCGAATGGAAACGAAGAGGAAAAGAAGTTGGTTGGTTGTTTTTGTTTTACGGCATATCAACCCTTTTCGGGTTATTTAATGCCGAATCCAAAGATTTTGAAGAAAAAATTTTAATAGAATATAGTTGTTGTTTTCACGTCGGTTTCTATTCAACCCATAGTTGGGACCTTAACAGGTACTACCACTCCGGGTCAGAGTGGACCTGGGAGCAATGGTAATTAAAGGGTGGCCCCACACTCCTCAAAGCCCACAAGCGGGGGGCCTTGCTACTGGATATAGTTTAAGGTCATATCCAGGACCCCCATTGAGGGACCTTTACCCTCTGCAGGGGGCAGTCGGCGTATTCTAATGCCTCACCGACAAGACCTACAAGGATAAGAAGTGGAGAGTAACTAGTACAACAGAAAAACGTGACGACGAATCGCAACGTTGCGATTGTTCGCAGAATAAAAAGAATATCCGAAAAAAGAAGATAAGAACAACAAAAAGTAAATAAGGTTCCCTGGAAAACACAAAAGATTTCCAAGTTCTCTCACTATCCCAGTCTCCTTTCCACCCTAACACCCCTTTTCACCTGCATAGGTTTTCCCCGCCCAGCCCCAACACATTTTAATTCCATTAGTTGACGTATTCAATGTTTCGCTTTTCTATTTTAAAACCATTTCAACATTCGTTTTTTTTTTTAAATTTAACTAACTTTATCATTCGTCGATTCTTTCTCTTTTTATTCATTCACGTGTTTGACTTGATTTAATTACTTTCATGTTGTTTCTTGCTTTCTCTTACTGCTTACCGCTCGTGTTTTGCGTATCTCGCCATTGTCTTGATAGTTGCCTACTTCCCTTGATGCTTCTCAACATATCCTGCGTTTTCTGTGTCGAAGTGCATTGATCGAGGATTTACCTTTAAAATGGCTTTTCTTGCTCCCTACCATTCTTTGTATGAAGACATAGCTACCCCGCGGCAAGGTTCAGCAGTGTTCGCCAATTTTCGCCAGTTTCAACATTTTTACGTTCTATTCCCGTAGCATCGGATTTCTATTCAGGATTTTAACCGAATATATCCGCAAATGTGTACTTATTTTAGGAAAACTGCTGTGCAAAGAATAAATTGTATATTTCAACAAATGCAACAAAATACATAATTGTTTTTCTTTAACAATCAAACCCACAATATGGCCTCACACACGTACAAAAACCTACATCAAGAAATTTTGCACTCAAGTTTCGCATTATGTAGGACCCTTTAATAGGATGTATTCGTACCCTAAAATCTGTGTAGGAATTTCTGTTGATGGGTGTAGACATTATTGTTTGTCTTAGTGTTGAAAAAGAACAGATATTTACATACGTTCAAATATATATATATATATATATATATATATATATATATATATATATATATATATATATATATATATAAAATAAGAATTACAGTTAAGTTTACCAAAATAATCCAAGATGGCAAAACTAAAGTATATTATAAATATTAATATTTATAAAGTAATCTCAACCAGGTGTAAAAGCTCGATAAAACCAAATAGGAAATAGAGCTTATAATAAGAACAATAAAACATGTTAAAAACAATTTGAAAAAGAATTAAAAATATATTTAATTTTAAAAAGGAAGCACAAAATAAGTGGATAGTTTTAATCCGCGGAGTTTTGAAGAAATACTTTCCATCTCATCAGAGGGTAGGATTTAGTAAAATGCAGGATCGGATTTTGCTTGCAAAAGTATTTGATGAAACTACAAGTAAGTCATAGACCTTACTTGGTAACATATAGTGACGCAGAGGGAATATGGTGAAGAAAAAGGTGATTTCACGCAATTATTTGGGTGTTCCACAAGCAGACACTATAAAATCAACAGAAATGAAATACAAGATTGGAAAAGGAAAATTTTAAAAACAAAACTACACAGTAGAAATTTATTGAAAGACATTATGAAATATTCGTAGGACCAAAGAAGAACTTAGGTTGATTAGAAATGAAGAATCTAATGTACAATGCATTACACCAGAAAGCCAATACTGACCAACTCTATGTGAAAAGGAACGAAGAGGGAAGAGAACTGGTAAACACAAAAGACTGTGTTAAAGACACACAAAAAAACATCGAGAAGAACAATACAGGAAGCCAGACTCTGTGTACTCGGTGAATACGAAGGAGATTGGAACTCAAAGAGGTTTATTGCCACCCAAATTCCAGATCAATGGTCATTGTCAGCGAAATTCAATGGCAAACGACAGTTGCGATAATGCAACTTTATTTGCAAAGTTTATCGAAAGAGGTGGACAGTACTAAAAATAGCAGGAGACTTGTTGTCACTTGGTTGTTGTCAGTGGGTAATCTCTGATGATGACCAATGTATAAACTTATAACAATAATATGTAAATGGATTAAAACAGTTTAAAAGACCAGAGTTTATTCGTCGGTTGTGTCATACCAGACATAAAAAATGGTATTTGATACCCTTTCTCTAAATATTAGCATTAGAAAGCGAAGATCAAGGATAAGTGGGGTGTTTCTAAGAAATGAGTTTCGATTATTTCTACAGTTAGGTGTAGTATCTAATGAAAATGAGCCTTCGGGTCACCCTCGAGTATATTCGAGAAAAAACAAATATTTCTTTTATTACATCTGATATAGTGACGTTTTAGTCAATGAGACATATCCAAAGAAGCAGTCTGTTCTATTCAACTGGCAAAACAATAAAGTTTAATGAGGTAAAATGCATTCAAAAGAAGTCATTTGTTTAGCACGAAAGAAGCGGGAAGGTGGCCTCATCATCAGAAGGATCGACATGGATTTTAAACTATCGAAATCAACGGTCGAATACATGCTGAAGACAAACTCCAAGTGTTAAAGAGCATCTCTCCTCTCTCTCTCTCTCTCTCTCTCTGGCTCTTTCATACTCTCTCTATTTTCTCTCTCTGTGTCTCTATTAGATAGTAGATCGAGAGAGAGAGAGGGAGAGGGTGGGAGGAGGTCAGAGAGATATTTTTTGTAGTTAATCCACGTTGCAGGAAGTGACGTTTCATCTAACCGGATGTCATGTGATGCTACGTGGCAAGGTTGGTGAAACGTTGAGTCTCTCAGAAAATGCCGAGCCGAGCAGAAGTCTAAAATGGTTCTCTCCTAAGTAAGGGGGGAGATGCGCGCCCCAGACGTGGGACGTGGTAGGTACCCACAGTGGAGACCATCGATGGCGGCATCTGCAGATCATGCCTGGGAGAATAAAAGGTTGAAAACCCAACATCTGTCTTCATCTTGTGTATTCCGGCGAAAACAGCAAGAGAGCTCCACCCAGATGAAGACTCTCCCAGAGCAGCGAAACCAGGTATGAACTTCTTTAATTCAAACACATAAATACACAACAAGTGTCATAACAACTAGACAAACGGTTTAAGGGATCTTGGGTCCCGTTCTCTCGTCTCTTAACACTCGTAATATCTCTCTCTCTCTCATCGTCGTAAACTTCTTCTCTTCGTTAGTAAAATGGACACGTCATCACCAGGGTACCAGTATCCTTCAAGTAAAGTGTCCAAGTCAAATCCTCTTCTTCTCCCTCCCTTATGTAACACAAGCGGAAAAAGAAGAGAGGACGGAAAAGATCAATTGGCAAGAGGACTGAAAGGAGAATGAAGAGGACTGTGACACGGCTTTTGATATCAGGAGAAAAAGTTACAGCAAGAAAAGTGAAAGAGAAATGTGAATTGGATGTAAACGTCCGAACAGTACAAAAAACGCTGCATAGGATTGGTTTGAAGTATGCAAGGGCTTAGAAAAAAATTACGCTAACAAATAAACACAAAGGAGCAAGACCGGAGAGTGCTAAAAGGTGGTTAACAAGCATGTTGACTTTAAGAAGGTTATATTTACTGATGAGAAGCATTTCAAGTTTGATGGGCCCGATGGATGGTGTATTTTGTCGAGTAGGAGTGAGCCTGTTGTACTGAATAAACGACAGATGGGATGAGAAGGAGTTATGGTTTGGGGTATGATCTTTGCTAATGGAAATATATAGTTGGAGTGGCTGAAAGGACGACAGAACAGCAAAAGCTACAAACAGTTGCTGGACGAGAAAGCCCTACCAAGGATAAGAAGAGAGATGGGGAATGATTTCGTTTTACAGCAAGACAATTGCAGCATCCATGTGTAAGAACTCATAATAGAATGGATGGCTAAAGTGAATATGACTACTATGGAATGGTCTGCAAAAAGCCCAGATCTAAATTTAATGGAAAATGTTTGGGAAATACTTGCTCAACTTGTCTATGATAAACCTGAAATAACGAAAGAGGCTCAACTATGGGGACGAATACTAGATGCAAAAAAACAAAAAAACAAAACAAAACAAAAAAAACTAATAGAAACACGTAAAGATGTTATTGTGCATAGTTTGATCATTATGAAGAGAAATTAATAAAAGAAGAAAGGTGATATTACAGACTATTTAGAGTTTTTCAACGATGTCCGAAAAATAATGTCGCGTGTGTTTTGTAAAAAGTGATGAAAATTAAATATTTTTCCTTACCTAATAGATTTTCTTCAATTTTTATTAAAGGTATTGTCTTTATATGTTTTTGATATACTCTTGAGGGAATTTCGCCACTCTATGATACTCGGAAAGTCGAATACGAAAGTGTTCGAAAAATATTGTCGGGCCCTTGTATATATATACATATATCTATATCTATCTCTCTCTCTCTCTCTCTCTATATATATATATATATATATTGTATATATTATATTTATAATATATATATTATATATATATATTATATATTATATATATATATATATATATATATATATGTATTCTATATATATCACTGGAAACACAAATTTGGCTTTCATATCACGCGCACCGAGCGTAATCTTCCAGCAGTAGAAAATATAACAGACGAACAACACGCGGATGCCATACTAACTTTTTCTTCCATTTACAACCATGGCGAGAAAATAGTGTATAAAATTCTGATGATGGTATATATCGTCGAAATATTAAATATTTGCATATTTTACATAATATTGCGTTGTAATTTGTCTTATGAACGTATTTCATTTTATTTTAAATTTAAACAACGCTTATATCACGGAAAACACAAAATTGACTATTATAACTTTCATATATTTCCATTGTTTAATAATGTGGTTTATTCCACCTAACATGTTGCCCCCTTGGAAAGATCCTGTTGGTAGAGTACCATTAACTAAATTATAAGTTATTCGAAAAAAAAACAGAGAAGAAAAAGACATATTTAATGGAAGAACACATTAAAGTAAAAATTAAAAAAGAGAAAACGAAGAGAAAAAAGTAAAATAAAATAAAACCAAAAAGAAAAAGAAAAATAGAAAAAAGTTAGGAAAGCCGAGGAAGACGGTAAGAAATAAGAAAGAAAAAAGAAAGAAACGGAAAAAAAAAACGAAAAAAAAAAACAGAAGTTCAAAAGAAAGAAAGAAAGAAAGGTAAGAAAAAGTAAGGAAAGAAAGGAAACACAAAAGAGAAGACAAGGGAAAAGAAAGGAGTTCCGAAAATGTTTTAGCAGCGGAAACGAACGATAGCGTAAACGTGCTTGAATGAGCAAGAACAAAAATAAAAACAAAAACAACAAAAAAAATAAAATAAAAATACAAAACTTCAAGGAAGAAATAAATAAAAAAGAAATAAAATATAAAAAGTGGGAGGATGGGAAGAAACGATGGGTGGTAGGAAGAGAGTGATGAGAGATAAAGAGAGAGACGAGAAGTAAACAAAAGAATCAACAATCGCTTGCTTTTTTTTTTTAGCAAATGCGAGAGACGTATCATTTTTCGCTAATTCGTAACCCCCGATTGCGTACAATGGCCGCTTCGTCGAGATGACTCAATATGCGACGTTTTCGTTTATACAGGTAGAACGTCTACCTCGTTGGTAGGAGTGATGTTGTCAGCAATGGCGGCAGATGAGAAACAGATAATTGCTTAGAAAGGCGTGCGATGAAAGAGTTGTACTTATATATATATATATATATATATATATATATATATATATATATATATATATATATATATATATAGAGAGAGAGAGAGAGAGAGAGAGAGAGAGAGAGATAGAGAGATAGATAGATAAAGAGGGAGAGAGAGAAAAGGAGAGAGATTAAGATAGAGATAGATAGAGAGATAGATAGATACGGACAACAATGAACGAATAAAGATGGGGGTGGGCTAGATTTTAAAGCCGATTTATCATAATTTTTTGTAGGTTTCCGACAACTTTTTGATTGTATTTGAAAGATTAAAGACTAAACTTTATTTCCAAAAGGGAAAAAATATTTGTACACATTAAAAAAAAGTTATGAAAAATGTTTTCACGGCGAGCTAACCAATTCAGCTAAATTTTGAAGTTAAATAAATCCATTGTAAAAATCCTTTAAAAGATAAATATTAGTTTTCTGGGTCTATTTCAAAGATAATTAGTAAAATCCTAAGGTATTGAATTAAATAAAAAAAAAAACTTGTTTGTACAAAACATAAATAAATTACCCCCCCCCCCCAAAAACGAGCGATTTCGCAATAAATGGAACTGTTGTAAACACGGAATATACGGAAGGCAAAAAATTTTAGCCAGTCGAAAGACTGTGAAAATGACGTTATGTAATTAAAAGGGAAGAAGGAGTGCTAGTTTCCTTTTTTCCCAGACGTGCATCCGTACATTCCTACCCTGAACGTTTGTATTATTTTTACCAGTTTTTAATTTAATTATTTTTCTATGTTCATGTTTTTAAATGAAATTTATTTTTAATTATGTTCAACATTATATAACAATTATTTTACGCCGAAAATTTCATATTCATGCAAGCAAAGAAAATATTAAAATCTTACACATAAATATTATACGAAATCTGTAATTAAAAAAAAGAGTAGAAATATTTTTTGCTATTATAATTGTGAAAATATTAAATAAACAATGCTTAATTTAATGATAATATTGGTAGTTCGAGGAATTAATTTTTCATCGAGTTATATCGAATTCATTAATAGAGACTTTAGGGACATTTTTCGTAATGTTCCTGTAAAGATTAAATATGTTTTTTAATTGTTAGAATTTATGATGCTTTATTTTCATAAAAAATAAATTAATTCATTTTTTTACTACAGAAAACCATAACTTTAATAAAAGTATTTTTTGCTAAAACAAAATAATACATTTCTCCGAAGACTAAAATATAGATAATGAATTTAATATATTTCATGATCATTATTTGATATACTGAAAATTTCATTAATGTTGGTTAATTTACTGATTTTTGGTGAATTTTTAAGTAAATGGAGGGATCAAAATGTTTATACATTTTGAACATCGACCTTCATTTTGCACGTACCTAGTAATAGAGAAAGATAGAGAGATAGGTAGAGAGAGATAAGGAGATAGATAGATAGATGGAAAGAGAGAAAGAGAGAAAGATAGAGAGAGAGAGAGAAAGATAGAAAGGAAGAGAATACATATTTTTCGTTTCATTTTATTTTTACTCTTTTTCATGCCAAACGAGGCATATTGTCACTTATAGGCTTCTTCCAAGTCCCCCGACCATTGTTGATGCCCTTATTCTGAATTCAGGTTCGTGCGACATCATCAGAGAACTGTTTCTCATCGATATATATGATTATATACTAAAAATAATTGAATGTAAAATAAAATCAGGTTTCTATCAAGAAAACTTCCCCGATGGTTGCTGGGAGCCTGTCATACTAAGCGGTGAAAACCTCGTTTCATAAACATATTTTATGATAAAAATTCAAATAAAGAATTATTCTGAGTCTTCACCACTAAGTCTGACAGGCCCGCAGCAACGGTCGTGTGGCTTTTGCTGGCAAAACCCTAATTTTTAAAGTTATAACTATTTTTAATGTGCAATCATTTATATCGACAAGAAACAGTTCACCGGTAACGTCCTACGAACATAAATTCTGAACGGTTGCTTCATCAAAGGTTAAAATATTATGGAAACTGCTTGAATAAATTCCACTGGTGCAGTAGAGAATTAGGAAACAGAGAGGGAATACCAAAGTCCAAAATACTCTATTAGAATAGAAAGCTTTCTGGCATTCAGAGACCTCAACAGATTTCACATGAAGGCAAATAATGTTATCAATGGAATATTTATTAGTGAAGACAAATGTGGACAATCACAAGGAAAGAGAGATAGAGAGACGGCTTATACCGTGTACTATTTAATATTTATTTGTACGCTCAACCACCAGTTTTTTTAGGGGACACTGACCTTTTCGTGGCTTTTCAAAAATATTTGCTGATTTCACGTAAATAGTCCTGGAGTAAATGAAATAATACATTATCATTTGTTACTTTTTGCTGACGCATTTTCATAGTTAAATAACGTCTCAATTGCATTTTCATAGTTAAAGTAGTTTCTAATATAGTTTCATGATAAAATAATTTCTAATCTATTTTTAAATTAAAAAAAAAATCTCATCTTTTTTTTCAAAGTAAAAAAAACAAATGCTTTATTTGGAAAAATGTAATGGGAGCAGACATTTAATTATTGGTCTTTTTTAATGGCAAAAGATATGATACATAAAAATAAGTGTAAAAAGTTTCATGACTCATATCTCCAACATCGCAAAGAAGTGAATTTGTCAACGCTTCTGTGGTTGCTCCCTTTAACTTAAGCCTTAAGTCAAGAAACCCTAAAATCATTAGTTAGTGTTAAAATCTGAAATTAATGTTTTTCATATTAATTTTAGAAAAGATCTTACTGCTCCGTGAAAAAGCTTTGCCTCGCTCAGGGGCTCCATGGTGTC
>NC_136493.1:2780000-2890000 GCF_053919585.1 Euprymna scolopes
TAAGAGAATACAATGCTACTAAGATCCGCAGCACCAGAAAAAGATTTGAAACGGTTCCCTAAATGCATCAACAGTGTAATCTTGCTAAAACGTGCTCTTTTTCTACAGTTAAGAACAAATTGAATGAATTTAATTTGCGAGGCTGTGTTGCAAGACGCAAACTAATGATTTCTGTAAAGAACAGAAAGTGCCATCTGGAATTCATCATATGCAATGAAGCTCATATTGGTCGAAAGTGATTTTTAGCGTTGAAAGCAATTTCAATAGGACTAGACAGTGATGGCAGGCAGTACATCCATCGAATGAAAGGACAAAGAATTTAAAACGTTATTAATGCCAATGATCCAGGGCCTATACGTCGCTTGTAAGGTCGAATTAATTTGATCAAGTACATTAATATGTTTCTACACTACTTTAGGCGGAATTTTGATTATAATCCCATCTTCATGCAGGATAATGCTTCCATTCACACAGCTGGCAATGTCAAGAGGTTCCTGGAAGAGCATGATATTCCGTGTTTGGATTGGCCTGCACAATCTCCAGACCTCATTTCTATCGAAAACGTATGGCATCACATCAAGTAAAAGTTACGCAACGATAAATTTCAAATTTGGAAGAACTTTGGATAAAAATTAAGAAAAGTGGGATGCCCTTTCATCGGAGTATTGCCGCGGACTAATTCAAGGAAATGCCCCAAAATTTGCAGGATGTCAAATTGAAGAAAGGCTATGCTACTAAATATTAACTAGTTCATTGTGTTCTTGTTGTATTTGCGTTGCATTAATGTTTTAAAGTTACACTTAAATAAAACTTTTCCATTGTGCGGAGTTTCTTTTTGCCTTCTCGATTTGAAGTCAATTTTTTAAATTGACGTGAACACTAAGATACTTCAATTAAAAGTCACATATGTACAGGTAAAATTATAGAATAAAATGTAAAATTATAGAAGAAAAGGTGAATCAAATGAGATAAATGTTGCTTAAGCAGTTACAATCAATTTAGCTTACATTTACGATATTCGAAAAAATAACAAGGGCGAACTTTCTTTTTGGCGACACTATATATATATATATATATATATATATATATATATATATATATATATATATATAAGGGAGTAGTCACCAACAATGTGTATTTTTTAAAATTATTTTATTATTCCGTGTCTTGGTTTTTCATTGAGAATTATGTTTGGATCATTGTAATAATGTTTTTAAGTCATTGAAATCGTTTTTACGCGCGTTTCAGACGTTCTGTGAAGCGTCCTCGTCAGAAATTATTTTCAAATGTGTTGGAGATGTAAAAATAGCAATTTTCGTAGTTCATTTGAAGTGTTTCCAAGGGGTGGAGGCTTGTAAGTGTTTATTATTCATTGGCATGTTCAATTTTTATTACTCTTTTATTGGGCTTGTCCAGGCCGCTGACCTGGCTGTAGTCACTACTCCCTTATTTAAATATACATCTTTCTTTCGTTGGAATTTCTTAACCCGTTATATTTAAATATATATATATATATATATATATATATATATATATATATATATATATATATATATATGATGTGCCTTAAGTAATTTTCCAGATGTTTTATAAAAGCATTTGAAATTTTCGTAGACTCTTGAAAATTCTTAAACAATCACAGCAGGAATTGGAATACACCCTACTAAAGCCTGATTGTCATAGCTTGTGAATTTTAAAATTGCAATCTAGACGTGAATGGTATGCAGTAATATTTCGTTTTAAACTTGAAAAATGCAATAGAAATGTATACTTTAGACCGCATAAATCGAGCATCAGTGTTTGAGTGGCATAAGAGATTCAAGAAAAGCATGGAATCTGATTGGACAAATGAAGAATTCCATATATAAGAATTGTCGTGTGTCTATAGAGATAATGAAGGCAGTGGGAACTGTATACGCAATTATTCGTGAAGAACTGAAGACGCGGAAGATTTGCATGAATGCACCAGTGCACGACTCTACCTTTCTAACAGACTATTTTACGAAGATGGAGACTAGGAAAGTTCCTCAGCCTCCCTATAGTCCAGACCTTGTCCCCAGTGACTTTTGGTCATTCCTCGAGCTCAAAAAACCCTTAGAGGCTGGCGGTATGAGACAATTGAGAAGAATAAAGAGTCATTGACACTCGCACAAGAGAACTTCCATGGAGTTGTTGGAACGGTACAATAAATGCATTGCAGCCGAAGGAGATTACTTGGAAGGGGATTAGTGTTTTATGTGTGTACTATTAATAGAAGTGTCCATATGAAATTCAAAGAATTTTTTTTTCAATTTACAAATTGAATAATTCTGTAAACTTAAAGAAAGTTCAAATATTAGTATTAATATTTATATGACAATCCCAACCAGTTCAATATCCGATGAAGAGCAATAATATAAGAAAATGTGATTTAAACTCTGCAAATTAATATTTAAACAAGTGTTTTTTTGACAAGGATTAAAAATCAAAGTTAAACTTTTTTTCCTATTTCCATGGAGTTTCAATGGTAGTTTATAAATTTTGCTAGTTAACGCATAAATCGAAATAAATTGTATTTGTATGAAATCTGATACAACATAGAAAGGCATGGGTTAGATTCTGGTCATATGACGTCACATCCGCTGTAATGATATCACATCCGCCCAAAGCTTGATTACTGAAATTAAGAAGAGTGCTATAATCGAAAGCAAATTAAAATGTTGGATAATCAGATGCATAGATGCATGATAGAAAGTTCCGAAGACATTGAAATTAAACACCGATGCAAAGATAACCAGATAATCGGTAATTTTATCGCAACCGGAAATATATGGGAATCGTCCCATCACTAATAGCTACAGCGAGAAACTAGTATTTCCAAACGGTCACCCATCTTAAGTATTGATCCTGATCAACGTTGCTTTCCATCATTCGACAATAATTTATGTTTCAGTATGAAAACGATTAATGTTTTTGGTCATATCAGTACAGAAGATTTGAAATTGAAGGGTTACAAGTCACAAAGGGATAATATTATATGGAAAGTTGGATTTTAAACCATTTGAGAGGATTTACACAAGGATTTTATTAAGGATCGCACTTGCTCACTACATGAGATTATCAGTAGACGTTTTCATGGATTCGCCGTGGATTTGTGTACAAAACTGAAGCTGGATTATTTAACATGTTTTTGTAATACAGATTTCGTGTCACGTACCTGAGGATGGGCCATCCTACCAGATGTCAGACATTCACCCGCTATTTCATACATTTTAACCATGATATATTTTAAAGAAACTAACCGCCTCTTTAAGTGCAATGGTTTATATCTCTCTTGCACTGGGTTCATCGGGTATGTTTGTCAGGTAATTTTGAAATTCTTTTTCATGAGTCCGGTTGCTCCTATGATAACTGGAATGATAGAGATCTTCCTAAGATTCCAGTTTCTTTTCATGTCGTACATAAGACTTTGGTATTTTGCTATCTTTTCCTTCTCAGCCTATCCTGCCTTGACAGAGTACAAAATAGACTTCGTGGTTTAGTGGGGGATGCCCTTTTCTCTACCCTGCAACCTCTCTCCCACAGAAGAGACGTTGCGAGCCTGTCTTTGTTTTATCGTTATTTCCATGGCAGGTGCTCGTCTGAACTCCAATCTCTGGTCCCCCCTCGCCAATCTTTCATGAAAAACACCCGTCTAGCTGAATCCACTGTGAAAAATTTTCCCCACTCTATATCTGTGCCTAAATCAAAACGCAGATTCCATGAACAAAGCTTCTTTCTTAGAACTGCACGCCTGTGGAACTCTGTTCCGTCTGCCTGCTTCCCACCGGACTACAACTTGGATGTCTTCAAGTCCAACGTTAACAAATTCCTAATGAACCGCCCCCTTAAGTAAACACTTCATCAAATCTCCACACAAACGTAATGTACTTGCAATAACCCTTATCCCTGAGTGGCTTCCGGGCCTTGATAAGTGGTGATCACTGTGTAAAAAAAAAAACAAAAAAACCAGCATCATTAGCGACGCTGACTTCTACAACGGTTGCTTCTTTCTCTTTCTTGTCTCATATAACTATTTTAGGATTTATAGCCCCGTTTTCTAGGTAGGTAGCTGTAGAAATTACTTGGTCATAGTGAATGGTGAATAACTTATTCTCAGCTGTTTTTTCTGATATATATTCTCATGACTTGCTTCGATAATCAAGTTTTACAGATGGTTTAGTGAACATATTTGCACACTCCATTGTGTCGTATTGTTGCATTTAGCAAGAATTCTTCATAAGTTTTGGTTTCGGTTTCGATTATACTTGAAAGAACTTAAGTTATATAAATATAAATATATATAAGAGAAGAAAGACTAATTAAAATTTTTTTTCGATTTTCGATACTTATCGGGTGAATTTCTTTACAAGACATATCTAAGAACACTGCTAGACATATGAATTAGTTTTGTATTAAATTTGCAAAAGATAATCTCAACCGCTTTGGAACCTATGAGGAAGGCCACACACATACGCACACAAGGCGACCTTTATATAGGAATCCTGCCCCCCTCCCCTCGCAAAAAAACTACGGTTGTTGTTGGTCTCCACTGCCGTCCATGTACAATCGCGGACACTGGCGGCCGTGGCCAAAATTAAATAATCTCGACTTCATTGGCGATTAGTGCTGGTTTGGGGCGATAACATGCTGGTATATAAAAAAAACAATTAAGGGAATTTGTAAATCAGTATGAATTAATAAAATTACAAAAAACTGACCCATTAAAATAATAATGGAAAGTAAAAACAGAAGTTTTAGACGTTAGGGATTCTCATTGTATATGAACTGTTTAGAATGATCGAAATCAGTGGTAGCAGTCCTAGCTGTTTCCGTTTGTTGTTCAAGTCTTCCTCTTCTTTTCAACTCTTCCACTAATAATATCAAATTAAATTCCAGTTTTATGTCGTCTTTTTAACGTGTAAAACAAAGAAATTACGCCTTTTTTTCATTTCACTTCTTTGAGTATTGCATGTTAAAACGGTATTTGGAATAGACATCCTAAACTCCCTATGTTGAGAATGGCTTTCGCAATAGAAACCACCAACCTCCCCATCTTAAGAACAGCGTTCGGAATAGACACCCCCAACATCCATATATAAAGAACCGCTTTCGGAGTAACCAGCTCTCATTTTTAAGGATGGGGTGGAGAAATCATTCCCCCAAATTTAATTATGATAATCGATGTCATATCCCATCTGCCATTGCTAAAAAAAAGTATCGGTAGGAGAGAAGTAGATTTGTTTATCGAGCATTCGTACAAACCTGGCAGCCAGGGAATTGCAGTGCATAATACAGGTCTTTATATCTCTAAAAGTACTCGTCTCTGCTAAATTTGAATGAGATTGTCTTACTGTCGACTCAGCATAGTCGAAAACCTACAAAAGTTGTTATTCTAAAAAATAGTCAAGGTAGACCTAATGTACAAATTTTACCCCCCCCCAAATAACGTGTGCGCAATCTCGAGAATCATTTCGAAAAATTAAATAAAATACTCCACCGAATTCAATTCCTTACGTAATGGAATTTACGTTAAAACTGTAGCGTAGTTAATCGGTGGGATAAATCAGTAATTGTGCTAAAAACCAAACTCTAACTTTCAAACACGTCGGCAGGTGGCGCCCGTGTCTTTCAATTGAGGTATGGAAGCACAAAATGGATACAATACCCCTGCCAACTTTCTAAACTGCTTACTTATGCATTTGAGCGATATATTAAGATAGTTGTTGTTAATATAATTTTTTCAAACATATGTCCGTACTGTTTTGCAAATATGGTCACTTTTTTAATACACTTTATTTAAATATAAGTTATTTAAATCTGCGCAAACTATGACAATCGTAGCCGACGTAAAAATAGACGCTTCGGCAATATCATCTACCGGATTCGTACATTCATTGATTTCTTCTCATGTTTTTATAAGTAAATATATGTTTAAAATATCTAAGCACTTTGACAAAATAAGATATTAACTTATACAAACGTAGTAATTTGAAACGATATGTGAGTAAAAAAATCAATTGATAAAAAGTATACGTATTTTTATATATTTTTATTATAAGGGCGGTGTTAATAAAGTACATTTAAAAAGTAACAATGTTAGCAAAAAATATAATTGATTACTGGAACAATTTACAAAGCGAGCGAGCGAGAGAGAGAGAGAGAGAGAGAGAGAGAGAGAAAGATGAAATAAATATTTGTTAGTTTTAAAAGGAAATGTAAAATGCGAGAAAGCGAGAGCGAAATTGTGAGAAAGAGAAAGAGAGAGAAAGAGAGGGGGAGCGAGCGAGAGAGAAAGATAGGAAGGGAAAGAGTGTAAGAAAATATAAAATTACGCTGTAAAAATTTAAGAAAGATAATGCAGCAATTTACTCAGAAGGTAAAAATAGGTATCATTGCGACGGTACGATAAATAATACATTATGATTTGCTTAGCATACGGATCTCGTTAATCCGGAATATAGAGATTGGCCAGAGTTCAGCCAATAAGAAGGGGCGGAATTAGCCTGGGGAGACTTTATTATTTTTGAATCGGAAATAGACCAGATTATGTTATGTCTATGAATTTATGATCCAGTTACGAAAGGGTGAAACACCATATATGTCGGAAATGCAGAATTCCTCTCGCTGATGACTGGGGGCGGTAGAAGTAGTTAATATATAGAGGACAAAAATAGAGACTACTTCCTCTAAAGATGGTTGCGATTGTGATGATGTCGCTCCTAGGATGCAATGTAGGATTTTATTATAACGACTAAGTATGTATAAAATGGTATTTTAAAGTTACATGTGATAGTGGTTAATAGTCTAGACACAAAAACTTTGTATGCATCATGTGTTGCTGCAAACCTACCGTACTTTGGTCGTTAAATAAAGTCAATAAAGGGTTGAAAATCTGTCATTTTACCATTAAATATTATTTGTTCGCTATTTCAGATATTTTACAGACAATGTTTTGGAAATTAATTATGGATAAGTATAGCATTTAATAACGTAAGCAAGTTGTTAAGTTATTTTACTAAAATCAGGCAGTGCTTTGGCGACAACATTATTTCTCGCTATGGCAATGTCAAATAACCACCACGTTCCCCAGACTTGACTAACCTCGACTTTTTCTTGTGGAAATATCTTAAAGAAAGAGTCCATGCGACCAAATCCCAACTCCTGCAAAATTGAGGGGAAACATCAGAAACGAAATAAGGACATTAAATCGAAATCCAGAGATTCTGCAATCTGTCATGAATAATGTTTTAGAAATATGGGTAACTGAAAATTGGTAACATTCAAAAGACATTACTTTTATAAATAAAGAATTAAAAAAAAGATAATTTCCTAATGTTTTAGTAAGATTATTTATAATCCAGTTCCAAAACTTTCAATAACTTTTTGGACAGCCTGTACTACATAAATTAGTCTAAATATAAATGCATTCGTATATTTTATATATTGTGACACTCTATGTAATATATATATATATATATATATATATATATATATATATATATATATATATGATATATATATATATATGATATATATATATATATATATATATATATATATATATATATATATATGAGCAAACAGTTAAAATATGTTAAAAACATTTTGAAATGAGTTAAAACATATTTATAAGCTCTATTTCCTATTTGGTTTTATCGAGCTTTTACATTTGTCTGAGATAATTTTATAAATATTAATTCTTTAATATTTATAATATACTTGGATCATTTTGGTAAATTTAATTGTAATTTTTATTTTATATATATATATATATATATATATATATATATATATACATGGATATGATTACATACTAAATTATATATATATATAATTATATATATACATATATATATTATATCTCTCTCAATATATATATATGTATGTATGTATGTATATATATATATATATATATATATATATATATATATGCATCTCTCTCTCTCCCTCTTTCTCTCTCTCTCTCTCTCTCTTTCCCCACAAAAAGTTGGCCTGAATGGAGGGAAGACTAAGACTTGCTGCTATTGTTTCAAACGATCCGAAATAACAGCAACGGGAGACTTGATTCCATATATTTCTCATATAGTGCATCTACCCTTTTATTGAAATAGAGTACGATTATGAATAGGGAGACAAACAGTTGCTGCTATGGTTTCAAATGATCTGATATATCAGCTAAGGGAGACTTGATTCCAAATATTTCTCATATGTAATATCTCCCCTCTTTCGTTTTCATACATGAAGTAAATTTCACAGTGCATAAGAATTATTGGATATTGGAGATGTTAATAATCGTACCTTATTTCCAAAAGAGGGGAGATGCACTATTAAAGAAATATATTATATATAAATATATAGTGGTAGCCAAATTTAATATTTAAATGCTTATATCTTTGGTTCTATGGGACGAAAGTACGTGAACATTTGCAGGTTTTTTGAAGATTATAATAGTTAAAATTTTATGACAGTTGGTAAAAAACCTATATTTCAAACCAATAATATATATGCTCAGATTCTCCCACATTGGTATATACAGTGTCCTGGCAGGACAACTTTAGTTTTAATGCTTTAGGATAAATTTTTCTTTGGGTTATATATACATATATATATATATATATATATATATATATATATATATATATATATATATATATATATATATATATATATATTATAAGATAAAATTAAAAGCCAAGAACAATGCGAGATTTTTTTTTATATAGAGTAAAATTAAATGCAAACAAAAGAAATAAATTTCTTTTTTTTTGTTGTTTGTTTTTTCTTTTTCACACAAATTTTAACTCTAAACAACAGTAATATTTTTTTCTGTTGTATTCAATGGTGTTGTAAATCTCAATATATTTCAGACTTATTAGTCCATTTTCAAGAGAAGACAGCGGAAGAGTGTTCAAAATTGGAAAAGTAGCCGCAGAGTTTGCCACGTGATACCGCGAAATATAGAACAAAAAATGACGTTAGGAGAACGTTAAAATAAATCAGTTGATGTTTGAAATACTTGTTGCGTTTGTGAATCAAGGGAGATGACTATTCAAGCAAGGGCTTTTTTTTTTTTTTAATTATTGTTTTTCTTATGTTTAAAACTTATATTATAAAAGCGGAGCTCAATTCCAGTCTATTGTTTAGTGTGGGAGTATTTTTTGAAATAATTAAAGATTCGAGGATACGAAGTTGACCTACGTTTCTTGAAGAAAAAAAAACCTTGCTTGAATAGTCATCTCCCTTGATTCACAAACGCAACAAGTATTTCAAACATCAACTGATTTATTTTAACGTTCTCCTAACGTCATTTTTTGTTCTATATTTCGCGGTATCACGTGGCAAACTCTGCGGCTACTTTTCCAATTTTGAACACTCTTCCGCTGTCTTCTCTTGAAAATGGACTAATAAGTCTGAAATATATTGAGATTTACAACACCATTGAATACAACAGAAAAAAAAAATTACTGTTGTTTAGAATTAAAATTTGTGTGAAAAAGAAAAAACAAACAACAACAAAAAAAAGAAATTTATTTCTTTTGTTTGCATTTAATTTTACTCTATATAAAAAAAAATCTCGCATTGTTCTTGGCTTTTAATTTTATCTTATAATTTTCTTCAACAATGCTTCAAGCAAACTACAACCTACTTATATATATATATATATATATATATATATATATATATATATATATATATATATATATATATAAATTTAGTCATTTGCTTCGGGTGCAATTTGGATGTGAATTTTTTAAATCTTTTTATTAACTTCCCTTGCTCTATGACATTTAAATACCGAAACAACTTCTAATTGTGATTTTCTATGTTTCACTGACTTTAGCAAATAAGGTGGAAACCATTATAACTATTTGCTAATATTTTCTTCTCTGAAGAGTTGGTAGACATCGAAATCCTATAGGATAAGGAGCTATAATGTTTCAAATGTATTCTTTGTATTACATAGATTAGTAAAAATTTTTTGATTGGAAACTCAAACATTTCACGTAATAAATTTTTAAATTCATTGAATGACTAAAATTTGATTTATTTGGTCTATCTTGTATATCGAGCAATTCTTATTTAGTTGGGATAATACTTATAGAATATTACTGCCAGTAATATCTTGTAATTCTTATAATCATAGGTTTCCATACCAGCTGATTGTTAGATAATTTTATTCTGAAGAACTATATATATATATATATATATATAGAGAGAGAGAGAGAGAGAGAGAGAGAGAGAAAAGGGAAACATATAGATGAAGTGAAAATAGTAAGAGATAGATAAAGACAGAGGAAGAGATAGAGAGAGAAAGAGATGTATTGAGAGAGGGAAAGAAAAACGTAGATGAGGGTTAGAAAGATTTGAATAAAATGCATCCGTTTTCCTATGCGCAGGTGCCTGTTGATCAGCTGTTGTTTTCGGGTTTGCAACGGCGATGGCGGAGAATAGAGGGTCGGGGGTCCCGTATTGAGAAGAATTGGAGAGTGGCGGTGGCGGCGATTGCGATTCGTCTTCAGGTTCAATACGAAGTAGGATGCCGTTGATTTTTGTCTGCTTTATCACACGCGACATCCGAGTTGAAATGTTGGCATCCTTTGTATTCAGTTAAAGGTTTCAAGAATGTGGAGGCGGTTAAAAGAATCGAAGCACCCCTACCTCGCACCTCCCCATCACCATACTTACCCCAGATACAACAAAGGCGAGTAGTTAACTCGTTTAGCGCGCATGTATACACACATACACATGCATACATTTACATATAAATGTACATATGTTTGTATGTATATACATATATAAACATATACATGTTTGTATACATATCTTCATATGCGTAAATAGGCATATACAGATAAATTAAACATCTAGTGTAGCAGCAAGCCCTGCGAACATCAACCTGAAAGAACAGTTGGAAATGACTTATAGACCATACATTACGACTATGTAGTCCCTACAGCCACCTACCTTGAAAATGCTGCTGTCAAACCTGACATAGTTATATGGAATAAGTTAGAAAAACTGTAGTTTTAACAGAGCTGAATAGGAGAAACAGACCAAATATCAAAGTCTCATGTATGATATGAAAAGAAACTGGAATCGTAGGGAGATATCAATCATACCAGTTATTATAGATGCCACAGGGTTTATGAAGAAGAACCCGAAGTCCTAACTAACTAATATTCCTGGTGAACCAAGTGCAAAAGAGATCCAGCCATTTTTTTTTTTTTTTTTTTGCAGTTAAGGGAACAGCGAGGATACTAAAAAGTTAATTGCAGTTAAGGGAACAGCGAGGATACTAAAAAGAGCTCTCGGTTGGTTTCAATAAAAGGTAGGGCTATGTTGGCAGCTAGTTTGGCTGCCACATACCCAGCATTACAATCTTTAAAGAAAGAAAATGAAAAAGAAAATACTTATATATAAATACACACATACTTTATATATATACATATATATGTATGCATATATAATTACGCAGTATAAACCGAAGATTATACAGGGTATCCAAAAAGTCACTGAAGGGTCGAAAATCAATGTCATTTTACCATTTATGATTTTTTTTTTTCTATTTCAGGTATTTTGAAGATAATATTTTGGAAATTAATTATGGATAACTGCTGTTTCGTGACACAATAGTAAAAAGAAGAAAATCAAGTCAAGGTTGGTTTAAGGAACACGTGTATTTAACATCACAGGTACAAAGGTAGGAAACGGGTATAACTGGTTTGCACGCAGCTAGTCAGTGGTAGTACTGTCGCTTCTTCTATCGATGTAGGTATTACTGGCACTATATAGAGTGAGAACCGGTGTAATTTCCCTTGTGTAAGAAAGGCCGGTGTAACAATAATTATAGCATTGAAAAACGTACGCAACTTGTAAAATTGTTTTACCAAAATCAGGGGTCAAGTGTTTTGACTCAAAAAATTCATATGATTTATAGAATTCCTCCATGCAGACAAAATTGCACTGATGAACATTTACCGGCGCCTGCTGAACATTGACGAAGCCGACGCAGTTGATATCAGCAGTTAGTTGATAGCTTGGTTGATTTGCATGAGGATGTTTGTGACTATGTAGAGAAATAAATTAAGGGGCCTAACTAACGCTCGTTTTAATAGCACCACTCCCGTTTCCGTAGCACTTCAACTTTTTGAGTTAAAAAATATGGTGCATTAATTCTAGAATGAACCATCGTATATATATATATTTCACATGAAATATATATATATATATATATATATATATATATATATATATATATATATATATATATATATATATATATAAATATATATGCTAGCAGTTAAGCCCGGCTGTGCTCGGGCACTTGGTACTGTTAATAACTTTATGTGCATATTTATATATGTATTAAAAAGTTTGACTCATGTCAAGGAAACCTACATCTAACATTTCAAGTGTTTAGACCCGAACTTTGCGGAGGAGTTTGGTAGAGTCTGCAAAGGTCAAAATTTTCAACTTTAACCTCTTGACAGCCGAATTTTCGCCTAAAACTAATTAAAAAGCTCGCTAATGTCTAAATACGCTTAATGTTTTATTAGACAATGATAAAGTTTGTTAAGGTTTTATTAGCCAATGATAAAATTTTGTTAATGTTTTATTAGACAATGATATGTTCTTGTTTATGTTTTATTAGACAATGATGAGTTTTTGTTAATGTTTTATTAGACAATGATAAGTTTTTGTTAATGTTTTATTAGACAATGATAAATTTTTGTTAATGTTTTATTAGACAATGATAAGTTTTTGTTAATGTTTTATTAGACAATGATATGTTTTTGTTCATGTTTTATTAGACAATGATGAGTTTTTGTTAATGTTTTATTAGACAATGATAAAGTTTGTTAAGGTTATATTAGACAATGATAAATTTTTGTTAATGTTTTATTAGCCAATGATAAGTTTTTGTTAATGTTTTATTAGACAATGATATGTTCTTGTTTATGTTTTATTAGACAATGATGAGTTTTTGTTAATGTTTTATTAGACAATGATAAGTTTTTGTTAATGTTTTATTAGACAATGATAAATATTTGTTAATATTTTATTAGACAATGATAAATATTTGTTAATGTTTTATTAGCCAATGATAAGTTTTTGTTCATGTTTTATTAGCCAATATAAGTTTCTGTTAATGTTTTATTAGCCAATGATAACTTTTTGTTAATGTTTTATAAGCCAATGATTAATTTTTGCTAATGTTTTATTAGCCAATGATAAATTTTTGTTAATGTTTTATCAGCCAATGATAAATGTTTGTTAATGTTTTATTAGACAATGATACATTTTTGTTAATGTTTTATTAGCCAATGATACATTTTTGTTAATCTTTTATTAGCCAATAATAAATTTTTGTTAATATTTTATTAGCCAATGATAAGTTTTTGTTAATGTTTTATTAGACAATGATACATTTTTGTTAATGTTTTATTAGACAATGATAAGTTTTTGTTAATCTGTTTTTTAACCGATGATAAGGTTTTTTAATGTTTTATTAGCCAATGAATTTTTGGTAATGTTTTAAATGACAATGATAACTTTTTGTTAATGTTTTATTAGCCAATGATACATTTTTGTTAATCTTTTATTAGCCAATAATAAATTTTTGTTAATATTTTATTAGCCAATGATAAGTTTTTGTTCATGTTTTATTAGACAATGATAAATTTTTGTTAATGTTTTATTAGACAATGATAAGTTTTTGTTAATCGGTTTTTTAACCGATGATAAGATTTTTTGTTAATGTTTTATTAGCCAATGATAAATTTTTGTTAAGGTTTTATTAGAAAATGATAAATTTTTGTTAATGTTTTATTAGCCAATGATAAAATTTTGTAAATGTTTTATTAGACAATGATAAATTTTTGTTAATGTTGTATTAGACAATGATAAATTTTTGTTTATGTTTTATTAGATAATGATAAGTGTTTGCTAATCTGTTTTTTAACCGATGATACGGTTTTTTAATGATTTATTAGCCAATGATAAGTTTTTGTTAATGTTTTATTAGGCAATGATAAATTTTTGTTAATGTTTTATTAGACAATGATAAGTTTTTGTTAATCTGTTTTTTAACCGATGATAAGGTTTTTTAATGTTTTATTAGCCAATGATAAATTTTTGTTAATGTTTTATTAGACAATGATAAATTTTTGTTAATGTTGTATTAGACATTGATAAATTTTTGTTAATGTTGTATTAGACAATGATAAATTTTTGTTAATGTGTTTTTTAACCGATGATAAGGTTTTTTAATGTTTTATTAGCCAATGATAAATTTTTGTTAATGTTTTATTAGACAATGATACATTTTTGTTAATGTTTTATTAGACAATTATAAGTTTTTGTTAATCTGTTTTTTAACCAATGTAAAGGTTTTTTTAATGTTTTATTAGTCAATGATAAATTTTCGGTGATGTTTTATTAGACAATGATAAATTTTTGTTAATGTTTTATTAGACAATGATAAGTTTTTGTTAATCTGTTTTTTAAGCGATGATAAGGGTTTTTAATGTTTTATTAGCCAATGATAAATTTTTGTTAACGTTTTATTAGACAATGATAAGTTTTTGTTAATGTTTTATTAGCCAATGATAAATTTTTCTTAATTTTTTATTAACAAATGATACATTTTTGTTAATGTTTTATTAGACAGTGATAAGTATTTGTTAATCTGTTTTTTAACCAATGATAAGGTTTTTTAATGTTTTATTAGCCAAAGATTTGTTTTTGTTAATGTTTTATTAGACAATGATAAATTTTTCTTAATTGTTTATTAGCCAATGATAACTTTTTTAATGTTTTATTAGCAAATTATAAGTTTCTGTTTATTTTTTATTAGACAATAATAAATGTTTGTTAATGTTTTATTAGACAATTATAAATTTTTGTTAATGTTTTATTAGCCAAAGATTTGTTTTTGTTAATGTTGTATTAGACAATGATAAATTTTTGTTAATGTTTTATTAGCCAATGATAAGTTTTTGTTCATGTTTTATTAGACAATGATAAGTGTTTGTTAATGTTTTATTAGACAATGATAAGTTTTTATTAATATTTTATTAGACAATGATAAGCTTTTGTTAATTTTTTATTAGACAATGATAAATTTTTGTGATACTATATTAGCTAATGATAAATGTTTGTTAATGTTTTATTAGCCAATGATGAATTTTTGTTAATGTTTTATTAGCCAATGATAAGTTTTATTAAAGTTTTATTAGACAATGATAAGTTTTTGTTAATGTTTTATTAGACAATGATCAATTTTTGTTAATGTGTTATTAGCCAATGATAAGTTTTATTAATGTTTTATTAGACAATGATAAGTTTTTGTTAATGTTTTATTAGACAATGATAAGTTTTATTACTGTTTTATTAGACAATGATTAGTTTTTGTTAATGTTTTATTAGACAATGATAAATTTTTGTTAATGTTTTATTAGCCAATGATAAGTTTTATTAAATTTTTTATTAGACAATGATAAGTTTTATTAATGTTTTATTAGACAATGATAAGTTTTTGTTTATGTTTTATTAGACAATGATCAATTTTTGTTAATGTTTTATTAGCCAATGATAAGTTTTATTAGTTTTATTAGACAATGATAAGTTTTTGTTTATGTTTTATTAGACAATGATAAGTTTTTGTTAATGTTTTATTAGACAATGATAAGTTTTTGTTAATGTTTTATTAGACAATGATAAGTTTTTGTTAATGTTTTATTAGACAATGATAAGTTTTTGTTAATGTTTTATTAGACAATGATCAATTTTTGTTAATGTTTTATTAGCCAATGATAAGTTTTATTAATGTTTTATTAGACAATGATAAGTTTTTGTTAATGTTTTATTAGACAATGATAGGTTTTATTTATGTTTTATTAGACAATGATAAGTTTTATTAATGTTTTATTAGACAATGATAAGTTTTATTAATGTTTTATTAGACAATGATAAGTTTTTGTTAATGTTTTATTAGACAATGATAAATATTCGTTAATATTTTATTAACCAATGATACATTTTTTTAAATGTTTTATTAGACTATGATGAATGTTTTTTAATGTTTTATTAGACTATGATAAATGTTTGTTAATGTTTTATTAGATAATGATAAGTTTTTGTTAATGTTTTGTAAGCCAATAATAAATTTTACTTAAAGTTTTATTAGACAATGATAAGTTGTTTTAATGTTTTTTTAGCCAATGATCAGTTTTTGTTAATGTTGTATTAGACAATGATAAATTTTTGTTAATGTGTTATTAGTCACTAATAAGGTTTTATTAATGTTTTATTAGACAATGATAAGTGTTTGTTAATGTTTTATTAGCCAGTTATAAGTTTTTGTTAATGTTTTATTAGACAATGGTAAGTTTTGGTTATTGTTTTATGAACCAATGATAAGTTTATGGTAATGTTTTATTAGACTATGGTAATTTATGTTAATTTTTTATTAGCATATGATAAATCTTTGTTGATGTTTTATTAGCCAATGATATGTTTATGTTAACTTTTTATTAGCCAATGATAAGTGTATGTTAATGTTTTAGTAGACAATGATAAATTTTTGTTAATGTTGTATTAGCCAATGATCAATTTTTGTTAATGTTTTATTAGACAATGATAATTTCTTGTTTATGTTTTATTAGCCAATATAACTTTTTGTTAATGTTTTATAAGCCAATGATAAATTTTTGTTAATGTTTTATTAGCCAATGATAAATTTCTTTTTATGTTTTATTAGAAAATGATAAGTTTTTGTTTATCTGTTTTTTTAACCAATGATAAGGTTTTTTAATGTTTTATTAGCCAATGATAAGTTTTTCTCAAAAGTATTTTTATTAGTAGAAAAAATTGAAAATTTACGTGGTTATTTTTCGTAAAGAATATGTAGAATATATTGTATGGACTATTTTTTGTTTGTTTTAATATAAAACTAGAGTATTACCATATTTTAATAAAAATTTCAAATAGAATTTGATGTAAAATATTAGGTAGGTGTAAAAATAATGCTTTTGACGTTTACTTGAACGTCAAAAAATTACATTGTTTTTTGCCAACCTAACAGAAAAACAAATTAAGAAAGATAAAACAAATATATTTAAATTCACTGCAGACACTTGAAATATAATAATATATATTTTAAACAAGTCTTTTCCGTTTTTCTTTTCGAGATAATTAAGCCTAATTCGTAATGTTTTCAAATTAAATAATAAACAAACATTAATTTTCAATATAAATAACGAGCGTGTTTTGCAACAGTGAAATCTAAAATGTTTCCCCCCCCCCAAAGTTCCTGAAATGAAAAAGCGAACTTTGGTCGTTATTATTTAAAAAACATAATTTTGCCTTTACACTTAATATTTATTTTATTAATTCATTATCCTCACTCGTTTTATTTAAAAATGTTATTTAAAATATATTCTAAATAATGATTCCATTTTTTTTAATCGTACGGATTGTTTTGATGACGGGATGTTCTTGACAATTCATTGAAAAACTTTTAATCGCTTCAATTTTTCAACTTTTAAAGTCATTTCCTCAAGCAAAGATAACGACTTTGAGAAAAATATTTCGTGTAGGTCTTTTCTATGTCAAACCCCAACTATCATCACCATTGCCTCACCGGAGTTCCAAAATCGACCTGCCCTAATACCCATGTGGTTTTTATCCTTTTCTGAAAATCATCAGACGACGATTGTTCCACGTGTGGGACGATTAGAAACTGTTAAAATTTTAACTTTTATATTGACGCCTGGGATCCTGCGACTAATAAAGAGATACAGGTTAAACTATGTGGAAACAATCACACACACATCTATCGGTGCGAGCGCACGCGCGTGTGTATGTAAGTTTATATGCGAACGTGTGTGTCTGAAACGGAGATAGAAAACTCTACTGAAATTCTATGGTTCCATCTAACATGGCTTCCACAAACCGATCTATTTTTTTGTCTTCTGATTAAAACGATCTCCCTATTAAAATCTGTGCAAATACGTCTTTTCTTTCATTCTTTTTCTTCTCTCTCTTACCCCTCCTTCTCTCTCCTTTCATTCGCATCGAGTATCTTGTAAGGTAAGTTCAGTTCGTTTTACTAATGCCATTGTTTTCCATTTACCAATCATGATTGGTTCGATTAGGTGGGGATCAATACTGTAAAAACCATTTATTGATTTGCTTTATTCAAGCAAAAATAGAACTTAATCACTTACAAACTGATCTATTGCTGAAATCACTAACAAAATCAAATAACAATTTATGTCTTTAACAAAACAAAATTACAAAAATATTGTTTTGCTTACGGCATATCAAGTCTTTTAAGGGCATGTCATTTTTAAGTCAGACATTTTTGAAAAAATGTTCAAGCTATCTCTCTAAATATATATATATGTGTGTGTGTGTGAGTGTGTGTGTATGTGCACACACATACACACACACTCACACACACACACACACACACACATATATATATATATATATATATATATATATATATATATATATAAGATGAAGAAAATTAAAACTGTAAGTTGAACTTTACAATCAAAATTTATTGTTCAACTGAATACTCCAAAAAACAATTTACAAAGTCCTTATTCCGTGGAGTTTCAAAGAATGCTATTCTTGTTATTCTTCACATCAGAGGACATAACGAAATCAGCAAATTATATTTGTAGCAATGCTATAATTTGCTAGTTAAGGCATTAAGTGAAACCGCAATTTATTGTAGTTATAAATTGCAAAATAAAAAGTGAAAAATATTGCTTCGTCAGAATTCATAGATGGACTAGCTGAAACAATATATAAACTCATTCTGGACTCACAGTAATAAATTTCCTATATACTGCTCTGGCTACACATTGAGCACTCTAGTCCAGTATTTTCACCACTGATATATATATATATATATATATATATATATATATATATATATATATATATATATATATGCATATATATATATATGTTCCTATAATTTTTTGTATGTATTGATATTCATTTTAATTTCTATTTATTTAAAAAGAAAAAAAACTGTGTTATATAGGGATCGTAGAATTGAATTAATCTGCAAAAGATCTAGCTAATTTGCATATTTTTTTAAAAATTCATTTAATTAATTCCCTATTAGTTTTTTTTTGGTTTTCTTATGGGATGATCATCTTTAGTTAACTACTACGTGTAATTATATTCATGCAGATATTCTACATGATTTATACTTGCGAAATATTTGCATAAAAATGTTACAGTAAACACAAACCTCTTTCGCTCTCTCTATATATATTTATGTATGCATATATATATTTGTTTAAAAAATTTGCCTGCCAAACTCCTTTGTAAGGTTTTGGTCTACATACACGAAACTTCATATATAGGGTATTTGAACCCATGAAAAGCTTTATATTTGGGTTTTAGCTGGGGAAAATCGGTGCTAAAGTGTGAAAATTAAAAAAAATGTAATTTGCCAGGTGTAGGTCGAACGACCCATTACGAATATACATGCGTACCGTAATAGCTATTAGTTCATGTTTTAATTTTTAGCCTTGCAGTAAACAGGTCTTTATAGTTCCGGCATTAAAGTCATAAAGTCATAGGAGAAAGCACATCGTAAGCTAAACGTTTTGGTTTCGATTCTATGTGGTGGCAAACGAGTCATTTTTTAAAAACTTTTTAAATCGATACTATATATTGAGTCCAATATAATCTATAATATAAATCTCACCTGTCTGTTTAAATGCATGTATGTATGTATGTATGTATGTATGTATGTCTAAAACTTTCGACAGAGGCAACGGATTTTCACGAGATTGGTATCGTTTTGAAGTAAACCCTTCGGACGATAAATATCGAAAAATTGGCTAAAAACATTAATTCCTTAACTCTCAACTGGGCATTTTTCTACAGGGAGGAGCCGCTTGTTTCGCCGATCTTTTCGAAAGTCATCAGCTCTTTTCGATTATCTAGCCTAAATTTAAACCTACGTCAGTTCCGTTAGGGGTCAAAGTTAAAAAAAAATTGACCTCTGCGGTCTCTACCAAATTACTCAGACAATTTTTGGTCTAAACATTTGAAATTTTACATAAAGGGTATTCAGAGATAGGGCAAGCTTTCTAATCGGTTTGGGTAGAAAATTTCAGCTACCAATATATAAATATGTGTATGTATGTTTGCATGTCTGCCTAAAACTTTCGACAGAGGCGACGAATTTTCACAAGATCAGTATCGTTTTGAAGCTCGACCCTTCGAAAAATTGGCTAAAACATTAATTTCTTCACCCTCAACTGGGCGCTTTTCTACAGGGAGGGGTCGCATTTTTCGAAAGTCATCACTCTTTTTGATTTTCTAGCCTTAATTTAAACCTATGTCACTTCCGGGTTGGCGGTGGTCGTAACAGCAAAGATTTTTTCCCGTTCTTTTCCTCCTCCTTCGGTACGGATTCGAGACTGCCTTCCTATTACCACTTTTTTTTTGCTCAACACACACCTCCAAACACACGGGCAACGCCGGGCTGAAATGCTAGTATATATATATATGCTACTGTTTTTAGGAAAGAATTCCATCAAAGTGCTCGATTACAAAGAAAAATGTAAAAAAAATAAAAACTGAACAGAAAGTCAGAAAAACACGGGTACCGTTGTTGGTTATGTTAGGCTTGAAACAGACGGTACCAATATTTTTCCGACCTTGTATACAGTTTTTACAAAAGAAAAATGCGAGCATGAAAAGTAATATGGTTAAGCTTAAACATGGAAAAGTAAAGGACTAATTGTTAAAACTGTAAAAGAAAAGGACAAGATATTCTAGTAAACATATAATAAATTTTTAAATTAATATATTGCAGCATTAAGATTTTTTTAAAATTCAATTTATAAAATTATATAATAAATTTTTTATGCTGCAATATTTTCAATTCTGTTCCAACTTTAACAACTAGTCCTTTACTTTTCTATGTTTAAGCTTAACCATATTACTTTTCATGCTCGCATTTTTCTATTGTAATCCATGCTTTTTCCAGGCTTTCAATAAATTCACTTGTTCTTAGTTTAATTTCAGTCTTATTTTTTTGCCCTCATAAATCAAATATACATATATGTAATAAAAATGTACGGCACTCGTCTGCCTTCAATAAAATCTTCCAATCATTTCCCTTCCATTCTTTTATTCTCTCTGTCTTACTTATCATTTCTCTTTTCGCAAGAGCGGTGAATTTATAGCAACAGTAGTCGTGGAAGCGACGTGACGTGGTTGCTATGGAAACCAGTCATAAAAAACTTCGCTCATTCCTTACGTATTTTTACGATTTTGAACCCCAGTAAATTCATCATAACTGAACGAAAATTGGAAACTTTTTTCACAATATAGCAAAGAAGGTGATCTTTAAACTGTAATAAATGTTTGAAAATTGGTCGAAAAATTTATTTTGACGCGTTTATTCAGTAAAAAAAAGTAGCGTTGAGTATTACGTGAGAACGAGAAATAATGTCCGAAATGAGGGGACCACATCTTATGAGTCTTGAATATCGCTAAAAAAAATAGAAATTTGAAGAAAATACTGAGGGAGATTTAATTTTAAAAAGAGCCTCCACCCTTCAAAAATTTTTTTAAAATAGTTTTTAAATACAATTTAGAGCGTGTGTTTTTATATAGAAACGTCCGATCACTTCCTTTGCTCGATTCCGTACTGTTCTTTTTTTCCCTTGTAACGCAAGCCCGTACACACCTGCTAATTTGCATATGTGCTTTCACGACTGCTGCTGCCAATACCTTCACTAGCCAGACATCCTTCGACTGCTGCTGTTGCTGCTGATATTCTCACAAGCTCTTTTACGTGTCTACTTAAAAGCATTTGTTGCAGATTCACACACGTACGTTCGCGTTCAATTTTATGCCTATTTTAGTTCAACTGCCAGATGTTAACACCTCGTGTTTGCAAGCACTCATGAATGGATAAACGAAGACGACACTGTCCGCAGACAAGATCAGACGACCCACCTGTATCTACATAACCTAACTCTCTAGAGACATGACTAAGCAAACGATAGCATCCGGCTAACACGTCTTCTTAGTCACTCCCAAGAACATAAGTAGCGCATTTACTTTTGTAAGAAATATAAATATTTTCTAAGGATTGAATGCAAATTCTTTTTACATTTTTATTGGTAGAAGTTTATAAGCAAGTGTATTTGAAAATAAGTGTTCAATATTAGTTTTGCGATATGAAAGTTTCTTTTTTTTTTTACATGGTGGTCACCACATATCAAGACCCGGAAGCCACTCGGGGATAAGTTTATTGCGTGTACCTATCAAGGGGATAGTATCGTAGTAATCTTTAGTATTGGAGATTTGATAAAGTGTCTTATTTAAGAAGGCAGTTTGTCAGGAAATTGTTTATGTTGGATTTGAAGTTAGCTGGAAAACTGGGTACACGAAATATGTAAACAATATTAAAAAAATGTTATTTCTATCGCAAATACAAATAATGTTATATTTTTATTAGGTGCATATTTTTTAACATCACACACACACACACACACACGCGCACACACACACATATATATATATATGTGTGTGTGTGTGTATGTGTGTGGTTTAAAAGTGTAATTTACAAAATGGTATGGAATTTATATTTTTAAAAATTGTATTTATTTATTTATAACTTAACATTACAACATATACATACATATATATATATGTGTATGCATATATACATATGTAACTATATGTGAACACACACACACACACACACATATATATATATATATATATATACAGTAAGATGATTGATAATTTATAATTAAAATTAAAAATTAAAAATCGGTGTGATAAGAACACAACAAAGCCAATAATTTGTACGATCGTTTCGGAAACGATGTTTTTATTGAGATAGACATTAAGTCATGGACAATAATTTTAACATATAGTTTTTTGAAACAAAGTCTCCTCATCAGCAAAAATATTGGGTGGGGTTTTATTAAAGACACCAAAAATAAACCTTGCATTTTTTAAGTAAGGCAAATCTATCAAATACGATTATCTCCCTATTTTTTAAATATATTTTTAAATTTGAAATTTTGCGTTATTTATCAATTCTAGCCGATAAAACTATTCCATTGGCGTTCACTTTGAAAATTCAACATTTAAAACGTTAATAAGCTAGATCTAACACGTGCGTTCTATCCCAACCATTATCAATGGACCAGAGGTCAGCTCGTCAGCATCAGACAAGGCCAAACTATTTGCAAAGAACTTTGCAGCTAATTCTACCCTATGCGACGAAGGCCATCAACTCCCCATATTTCCTCCTATAACACAGAACACGCTAGGTAACATAAAAAAATCCGTGCATGAGGTCGCCAAGCTAATCAAGAACCTTGATTCCAGTAAAGCAACTGGCCCTGACGGCATCCCAATTATAGTGTTAAAAAAGCTTCAACCAGAACTTGCTCCCATACTTACGAAACTGTTTAAGCGCTGCCTTAAGGAGAAGTGCTTTCCGACTCCCTGGAAGACCTCATCAGTTTGCCCTGTATTTAAGAATTCAAGTGATAAGTCATCTCCCTCTCAGTACAGACCAATAAGTCTCCTGTGTGTTATGAATAAGTTGCTGGAATCCATATTAAATAGAGAAATAGTCAACCACCTCAGCAGAAACAACCTTCTTAGTAACACACAATATGGTTTCCGCTCTTCAAGATCTACCACAGATGTGCTGACGGTTATATCTCACAGGATTAGTGAATCTCTTGACAAAGGCTTCCTTTCTAGGGCAATTGCTCTTGACATATCAAATACCTTCGACAATGTATGGCATAAGGGTCTACTTCACAAGATTTCCAGCTACGGTATAACTGGAAATGTTTTCCCAATCATTAAATCATTTCTCTCCGATAAGCTCATAAGAGTAGTGGTCTATGGACAAAAATCAGAGGCCTGCAGTATTAATGCTGGAGTCCCTCAGGGGTCAATCCTGGGCCCAACTCTCTTCCTGATCTACATCAATGACCTCCCTAAACACATACTTAAATCATTCGTTGACATCTATGCTGATGACACGACCATCTACGGCAACGCATCAAAGGCTGTAAATGACAAAGTTATCTCTGATTCTCTCTCCTCTGATCTCGAGCGCGTGGTTCAGTGAGGGAAGACGTGGCTGGTTACCTTTAATGCATCTAAAACCAAACTCCTATTCTTACATCATCAACGCTCTGATCCCCATCTGGCATCAATTGGGATGGATGGCTCTCGTCTGGGAGAGGTCCCGTGTTTTGACAAGCTTCTGGGTTTGACCTTTACTTCTGATCTGAAATGGAACACGTACATCAAGTCTGTTGCCAAGGTCGCTGGAAAGATGGTGGGATCCTTCTACCGCTCCAGAAGCTATCTCACTGCTGATGCAATTCTCAATCTATATAAAAGCCAAGTTAGTCCAAGGATGGAATACTGCTGCCATATCTGGGCAGGAGCTGCTAAAATAGTCTATCCTGCCTTGACAGAGTACAAAATAGACTTCGTGGCTTAGTGGGGGATGCCCTTTTCTCTTCCCTGCAATCTCTCTCCCACAGAAGAGACGTTGCGAGCCTATCCTTGTTTTATCGTTATTTCCATGGCAGGTGCTCGTCTGAACTCCAATCTCTGGTCCCCCCTCGCCAATCTTTCACGAAAAACACCCGTCTAGCTGAATCCACTGTGAAAAATTTCCTCCACTCTATCTGTGCCTAAATCAAAACGTGGATTCCATGAACAAAGCTTCTTTCTTAGAACTGCACGCCTGTGGAACTCTGTTCCGTCTGCCTGCTTCCCACCTGACTACAACTTGGATGTGTTCAAGTCCAACGTTAACAAATTCCTAATGAACCGCCCCCTTAAGTAAACACTTCATCAAATCTCCACACTAACGTAATGTACTTTCAATAACCCTTATCCCTGAGTGGCTTTCGGGCCTTGATAAGTGGTGACCACTGTGTAAACCCCCCAAAATAAACACCCAAATGAATGCTTTGACGATGATTATTACGAACCTTAAAAGGCGACCCATTATAAGGTAAATATATATATATATATATATATATATATATATATTTATATATATTTATATATCTTCGTTAAATTGTCTTAAAAATATCTTATTATAACAGTACATTTAAACCCAATTCCAATTTATAATTTTATTCTAACTTTTATTCTCAATTTATCTTACTTTGTTTATCAACATAAAACAGTAAATATTTTCCTTTATATTAAAATATTTTCCATATACATCTGCCTTACTTAAAAAATGCTAGGTTTATTTTTGGTGTCTTTAATAAAACCCCACCCAATATTATATATTTTATATTTTATATACTAGCATTTCAGCCCGGCGTTGCCCGGCGGTTTGGATGTGTATGTTGAGCAAAAAAAAAAAAAAAAAAGCGGTCAATTTTTTAACTTTAACCCCTATTATGACCACTTAACATTTATTGTTTTCGGCTCATATCAATTTATTCAGTTAGATCCATATCCAAGGAACCTATATCTAAAATTTCAAGTGTTTAGACCCAAAATTGTCGGAGGAGTTTAGTAGAGCTCATAAAGGTAAAATCGTTGAACTTTGACCCCTTAACCACCAAATTTTTGGCCGAAAACGGATTAAAAAGATTTTCCTAAATCTCAGTACTCTGTATATCAAATTTCGAGTCTATAGACTTAAAATTGACAGAGTTATTGCGTAGGGAAATGTACACGCAAAGACACAGACATACGCACAGACACGTTCACTTTTTATAGATATAATAGATAAAGTAAACAAAAATATATAAGTATACATAAATATATATGGAAACAATTTTATGTGTACTGTAAACTTTTTACGCAAATATTATGCAAGTATAAATCATGTAGAATATCTGCATGAATATTGAGTACACGCAATAGTTAACTAAAGATGATCATCCCATTAGAAAACCGAAAAAACTAATAGGGAATTAATTAAAATGAATGTTTAAAAGTATATGCAAATTAGCTAGATCTTTTGCTAGTGAATGCAATTCCACAACCCATATATAAGAAAATTGTATTTTCTTTTTAAATAAATAGAAAAGAGGATTTTTAATATGAATATCAATACACACAAAAGAAAAACGAATTCATAGGAGTATATATATATATATATATATATATATATATATATATATATATATATATATAAAGGCAGATGCAGGAGATAAGTTAAGTGGAATCTTCTCACCAAAAACTTGGCCTTATAAATTTATTATGGTTGTAGGTGCGAGACGGGGCGAAAGGGCACGCTGTTTGTTTGGATTGTCCACACACACATTCATTTATTTTTTTAAACCGTCTGCTGCAGATTCTAGTGTCTTTCATTAATTAATACATACATGCATATAATGTTAAAAAAATAAATAAACGAAGAATATTCTTTGTCTTTGTTAATGTTTATTTACTTAATTTCTTCCTATTTTTGTTCAAACATATCAGTGTAAACTCTCTTGGATTTCAGACTGTTTTGTGTACAACGTTTCTCTGTCCATCTGTCTGTCCATGTGTCCCTTCTTTTTTTCTCCACACAAATGCACACTCCTATATACACATATATACTCATACGTACATGATGATTGCAACGTCTTGTCAGACGAGTGCCACTCCCTCAGACATTTAAAATCCATGAGCCCAAATGTCTGAGGGAGTATCTATACAAATATGATGTTAAAGAGTCTTAGCTTTGTACAACAGCTAAGTCTCTCTTTCGGTTCAAAATGTTGAGATCCAGCAACAAGCAAGAGCAAGATAGCCATCGACAAATTAAACTGCAGACCAGCTTAATGCGGGTACTGGTCTCCCGCTTTTTTTTAAATCAGAGATTTGCTTCTCCTAGAAAGGTGGCCTTCACCACGGCTTACGGGAGCCCTCTCTACCCCAATACAAATATACACACGCAAATATACATGTACATACATACATAATACATACATACATACATACATAAAATAGCAGATATAGGGGAAAAGCATTGTTTTTAAATTAGAAGCCATCACAAAAATTGGAAGCTCGATATGAATGTTAGAGATTAATAACGTTTAATGTTGGAAATAAAACTGAAAGTTAGATGTACTGCAATTCTTAAACAAGGAGTTAAATATTAGTAAAATCAACAACAACAACAACAACAACAATAATAATAATAATAATAATAATAATAATAATAATAATAATAATAATAATCAACTTAATCCGATATATCTTCAGAGATGGGTACTATAGTATGTAGTGAATGGGTAACGTTTGTGTGTGCGCGTATGCGTGCTCGGAAAATAGAATTAAGTACATGTTGAAGATTAAAATATGTGGAAGCAAAAGAAATGAAATATTGCGGAAACAAAAGCTAACTCCTAGTGGGTAATTTTAGGTAAGTTTAGATTTCATGAAAAAAGTACTCATTTAGAGGTCCCAAATCTTTATTGAGACCAGAGATGTGGGTGTTAAGTCTCAAAATAAGTTTCTTTTCATGTTGCCTTCTTTTTCGCTGTGTCTGAAAGTTGGAGGATGTAAGGATGCATTTCATGTTGTCTATGCTGTGGTCTGGGAGGTTGTAGTGCATTGCTATTATGTGCTGTGTGGATTTGTCCCTAATTGTTTATTTGTGGTTGTTGAATCGTAAGCGGAACTCTTGACCTATTTCCTCCACGTAGTTACCCTTTGTGCATCTGGTGTAGTTATGTAAACTACATTGAGGCTGTCGTGGGTGAGCGGGAGAGTTTGAGTTGAATGTTTTTGCCTGGGGGTGTAAATATGTCGTTAGTATTAGTGTGTTTGAACACTTTGCATCTGACTTTATTGCATGTTTTGTTTCCTTGAGGTGCGAAAGTGTTGTGTATTTTTGTGGATGTTAGTAGTGACCGTAGATTCGGAGGCTGTATTCTTGCACTGAGTGGAAGCGTGTTGTATACTGTGTTGAGGATGGGGGTCATGCTGCAGTTGTCTGGATACTTGTTTAAGGGGTTTGTGAAATTTGTTATGGCTGTAATCGAATACCATTGGTATTTTGGAGGATGATATGTTGCGTTTGTATGTAAGTCATTTTAGCCTGCTTATATGTTCTGCTTTCCTAATTGATTCTTTAATTATTCTACGGGGGTAATTCCTATGAAGGAAGTAGTTGGCCAGGATTCCTACTTGTTTTTCGTACTCGACCGGGTATGAGCAGATTCGTTTGACACCTAGGCTCTGGCTGTATATGATAGATTAGAGTTGAGCGGTGGCAGCCACTGCCGTGTCTAAGCAGACTGATGATCCGCAGGGGTCAGTAATAAAAGTCAGAAAATTGTAAAAAAATGTATTCTTGACACACAGTTAAAAAGCAATTTTACAAACAACTGGCTGTAACGATCAGGTGTTGCCAGGGATGTAATTTTTTGTCTGTACATTTTAAAACTTTAAAGAGGCAAATATAACTTAAATTTCAAATGAAATATTATCGCAATGAATTTTCGATGCCTCTGTTCAGTCTCAAAAGACAAAGGATACTCCCTGTAAGAGGCAACTGCGCGTTTAATGATGTAGTACGAGTTGCGCAATCCGCAACCGCACCTCTCCTGAATAGGTACTGCTTGAGTTCAATGACAAGAAGTCCGACTAAAGGACGACTGAAAACAAATGCTGATATAAGTGGAGAGTACATACAACACTTAGAAGTCCCAAATGGTCACCCATCTGGTACTGGCCAGGCTCATCGTTGCTTAACTTTGGTGATCTGACGGGAACCTGTGTGTCAAACGTGATCATGCCGAATGAATTTTATTTTTAGGTAATTATAAAAATATTTCATATTAGCGATACATTTGTCTCGATATTGTTTGAAATAAATTATACAACACAGTACTGCAATAAGAAATGAACAATGAAGCGAAGTTTTATTTTTCGGTTTAAATGCTATTTAGGTCTGACTTTTAAAACCTGGCATAATAACTTCATGCGTCAGAAGAATATTTATCGAGTTTTAAGAGAATAAAGATGGGAGGAGTGAAGGAGGAGTAAGAAAGTAGAGTGAGGGGAAAACAGAAAGATAAAAAGAAAGAAAAGAAGAGAGGAAACAAAGAAAAAAAAACGAAAAAGAAAGCGGAAAACAATTACAAGAAGCCTCTCCAACCACCAATATCCATGAGAAATAATTCCCTTCCTGAGAATTCTTCCTTAAAACACCTCGGCTTAACATTCAAGGCAACTGGAACAAATATATTGAGGACATTGCGAAGACTGCTGCAAGGAAAGTGGGCTCCCTCAATCCTGCTAGAAGATTACTCACACCTGAGAGTATCCTGTACCTCTACGAGACCACTATTCGCCAATGCATGAAGTATTGTTACCACATATAGAAGGGTGCGTCTACCACAAGTCTCTCCATTGAATAGGGTCGAAAAACAAGTCTCCAATCTAATGCCCCGTTTTGTCAACTATACTCAAACCGCTGTCCCATCACTGCAATGTTGCATTCCTGTGCCTTTTTTACAAGTATTTTAATGGAATGTGTTCTGAGAAACTCATTGCACTTGTGCACTCTCGACGTGTATATCCCCAACAAACCTACTTAGCAACAAAATCACACCTCTTCACTGTTGAGGTCCCTAGATGCCAGTAAGATTTCTACTCTAATGGTTTATTTCTTCAAACAGCTCGACTTTGGAATTCCTTCTTCTCTAATTGTACTGATATGCAGAAGTTTAAATGTAAAGTAACTAAAATCTTGTTAATCTTTCTTGGGCATGGTCCCAAATAGTAGCCCTTTACGTCCAAGTGGCTATATGCCTAGTCAGGGGCGAAGGTGAGTAAAAATAAAGTGAACTTATCAACATCAACATCAATATAAGTATGTTTCAAAGATTTTAAGCACAAAAAAAAATTGTTTTGAAATACAGAAAAGAAAAAGTTAATATCCAGAAATCATATAGTTTTTATTTTATACTTTTTTTCTCTTTACAGCAAGTTGTTATAATTGGATTTGAAATTGTTTTTTAATACGAAACAGTGGCTTTCCAGTTTATAATACTTTCAATCAAATATTGTGTTTTAATAAATGATGCAACTGTTTTCTGACAACGTTGTAATCTAAGCAATATAACAGTTTTAGCGTAAAAACACAAAAAGGCTGCGGAAATTATGGAGAAAACACTTCTTCATGTTTTAAGGGAATTCCAAATCAACCGGTGATTAAAAAAAAAAGAAGATAAATACGCACCTGTGATTGTAGAATAATCAGTATTGAGGTGGAGCAGTTTTCGTCTAATTAAAATGCAAAGAAAACATTTGCCTTTCTTTAACACACACACACACACACACACACACACACACACACACACACACACACACACACACACACACACATATATATATATATAAGCCTAAAGAGTCCTAGAGTGGATGAAACGCAGAATATTCAGTGTAGCTTAATCGCCATATATATTTCATAACTTACTAACTAGCTCTACCTACGTATTGAGCACTTTTGAAGTAAATACTTAAAGTTTACGCATAAATTTATACTTTCGTATATTAATTTTATGTGAGTAAATGAAGTAGTTTTATATATATATATATATATATATATATATATATATAGAGAGAGAGAGAGAGAGAGAGAGAGAGAGGGAGGGAGAGAATATGTAAGTGAACATATATGAATAAAAAAAACGCATCGATCTTGAAAACAAGAATGTTTGAATCAATCAGAAAAATATACGCCATGGACTTTGGGCGTAACCGTAATTTAAGTGTAGTGTCAGTGTGATTTAAGAAAATAAGTACTTTTATTAAAAACCAAAGACACAGACTCATCAGGCTGTCGCAACAATATATAAATATATATACACACAGACACACACACATATATATAAATACATACATGATGATGATTGCAACGTCTTGTCAGACGAGTGCCACTCCCTCAGACATTTAAAATCCATGAAATACCTGAGGGAGTATCTATACAAAGATGATGTTACAGAGTCTTAGCTTTGTACGACAGCTAAGTCTCTCTCTCGGTTCAAAATGTCGAGATCCAGCAACAAGCAAGAGCAAGATAGCCAGCAACAAATTAAACTGCAGACCAGCTTAATGCGGGTACTGGTCTTCCGCTTTATGGTTTTTTAAATCAGAGATTTGCTTCTCCTAGAAAGGTTGCCTTCACCACGGCTTACGGGAGCCCTCTCCACCCCAATACACACACACACACACACACACACACACACACACACACACACACACACACACACACACACGCACGCACACACACACACACACACACACATACACAAATATACGCGGTGCTAGTTCGCCGTTGACCCAGAAAAAGAGTTCATTCGCCCTTTGGAAGGTCTTGTTTTTAATCCTTCAGGGAGACTAGTCGCCCTCCTCATCAAACAAGTCTGGTGGGGGAACCAGTTTAGTCGCCGGTGACCCGACCATGAGGCAGGTAGTACTGGGTTACATGGTACCAGTAGCATATGACATGACCTGACATAAAGATACATGATGATTGCAACGTCTTGTCAGACGAGTGCCACTCCCTCAGACATTTAAAATCCATGAGCCCAAATGCCTGAGGAAGTATCTAAACAAAGATGATGTTACAAAGTCTTAGCTTTGTACGACAGCTAAGTCTCTCTCTCGGTTCAAAATGTTGAGACCCAGCAACAAGCAAGAGCAAGATAGCCAGCAACAAATTAAACTGCAGACCATCTTAATGCGGGTACTGGTCTCCCGCTTTGTTTTTTTTAAATCAGAGATTTGCTTCTCCTAGAAAGGTTGCCTTTACCACGGCTTACGGGAGCCCTCTCCACCCCAATACACATATACACACACACAAATATACACTGTGCTAGTTGGCCGTTTACCCAGAAAAAGAGTTCATTCGCCCTTTGGAAGGTCTTGTTTTTAATCCTTCAGGGAGACTAGCCACCCTCCTCACCAAACAAGTCTGGTGGGGGAACCAGTTTAGTCGCCGGTGACCCGACCATGAGGCAGGTAATACTGGGTTACATGGTACCAGTAGCATATGACATGACCTGACCTAAAGATACATACATACATACATACATACATACATACAGAAAAGGGTTATATTTGGTTTATAAATAAAAAATGTAAACTCCAAATAAATATAAATATTATATAAATATTTATATAATAATCCAAACAGATACTAGCTGGACCTGTGGAAATTCCATGGCGGACTCTTTCATATGTAAGATATTGATGTTGGCATTCTGTGAATGTTCCGTGTAAATAGAGACGCCCTGATATTGTAACTTGTTAAAATTGCAAAAGTATTTATCTAGGCTAGCACGGACGTAAAATACGCTTTAATATATTTTAATTCATACAGATTTCGTATATATTATTATAGAGTCAATTTTCTATCGGTTCTTATATATTATAAAGTTGCGGTTTAAAAAATATATCTATATGATTTTGATGCGTCAGCTTGAATCGAAACTGAAACCAAAACTTATGAAAATGAAATATACATACAGTACAACCCCGGAATACGGCATAAAAAATTAGTAGCAAAATACAGTACAGTATACACTGCTGAACAAAAATTTAAGACCACTTAAAAATCTTTAAAAGGAACTTTTTTTTTTAAGGATATATTTTAAACTCTTCCGACTTAAGGTTATTAATACTACAATCTAAACGGTTATGGAAACAAAAAGGTACATTCCAAAAATTTTATTTAAAAATTTGCATTTTTATTAAATTAGGCTTTTTTACGCGGGATCCAAATTATAATATATATATATATATATATATATATACTAAAGTTTCTCTAGCTATAATCGAAACCGAAACCAAAAATTATAGAGAATTCTTGATAAAATTATTTATAAAAAATAGATTGCTGGAGTGCCATCTTCTTTAATATAAATCGCACCTGTCTGTCTGTCTGTCTGTCTGTATGTATGTATGTATGTATATATGTATGTATCTCTGCCTAAAACTTTCGACAGAGGCGACAGATTTTCACAAGATCGGTATCGTTTTGAAGCTTGACTCTAAGGATAACAAATATCGAAAAATTGGCTAAAAATATTTATTACCTAACCCTCAACTGGGCACTTTTCTACAAGGAGTAGTCGCTTGTTTCGCTGATATCTTCCAAAGGCATCTCCTCTTTCCGACTGACTAGCCTTACTTTAAACCTTCGCCACTTCCGGTTTAGCGATGGACGCAACGGCAAAGACGACACCTTTATTTCACGTTCTTTTCCTCCTTCGCGGTATTCATATCCTAAGAAACCACATTTTAATAAATTCGATGCTTACGAATAATGCTTACAATCTAATATCGCTATCAAACGTTGACTAGCGATATTTGTTTACTGATTAAATTTATTATATACTCGCAATATCAGAAAGAACATGGATATCATAAAACTCTATTCACAAATTTCTCTTTATCTCTGTAACATTATTTCAGCATAAACTTATATCGTATTGTGGCAGTCATCTATATCTTCAAGCAATCCAATTAAAATTACTTTATACTATGGAACCAAAAGGGATCAACGCACTTTCAAAAGATTAGAATCATGTTACTGACATCTTTATAATTTAAAAGGTGCACTGTACACTTATAACACTTTAAATGCTACACCTGTGAAATCCTGAAAAATCTTGAAACACTTTTTTTCATTCATGAAGTCTGAAAGGTCAAGCGTAAGTCAAGGAATTGCCGATTGACATTACGTGTTGAAAATGTCAGAACCTTAAGATCTTCTAGCCAAAAGGCGTGATAGGTTATTTTTAATTGACTTACGAATAGTAAAATAAGAATGGAATTGTTCCCAATTTCCCGAGTTCGAACCTTGCTCAGGGGTATCTGATTAGGTTCGATAACTCGCGATGTAAAAGCATTTATGAACGAGAGTCAATTTTGAAGTTCAAGATAAGTGGAATTAAAGGAAAAGTAGGTATATATATATATTTAGAGATTACTATATATATATATATATATATATAATTTAAAGGAGATTAGAGCAATAGTCTAAAGAGCTGAGTGTATTTTAATGTAATAGTGAAATTACCAGTTTATTTAAAATACAGGAAAGAGAAAGTGCTCGTTGTAATTTAGATATATAATATATAATAAGCTCGATAGGTAAATATCCTAGAGCTAATTCAATATTAAGTAATGTGATTGATAATTTTAAATTTTTAAAAAATCAAATTATAATTAAATTAAAAATCCGTTGCATAATAAGGAACAGCAACAAAATCAATTATCTGTACGATCGTTTCGGAAAACAGTGCTTTTTATTGTGGTAGACATCCAGTTACGAACAATAATTATTGCATATAGTTTCTTAATAAGCAAGGTCTCCTCGTCAGCAAATTTTGAGGGTTTTTTTTTATTAAACTTAAAAGACACCATGAATAAACCTAGCATTAAAAGTAAGGCAGATGTATCTGAAAAAAATTGAAATAAAAGGTCTGGATTTAAAATTGATAAGAAGTTTAATATGGGTTAGAGATAGAAAAGAAATAGAGTAAAATATAGATTTGAATTTGAATTATAAATTTGCTTTAAGTACAACATTAAAAAAATATATATATGTGCATATATATGAAAAAATAGACACACATATACATAGATATACAGGTATATACATAAAAATATAGGTATATATATATATATATATATATGCACACACACACGCGCGCATATATATATATGCGTGTGTATGTATGTGCATATATATGCGTGTGTGTGTATGTGCATATATATATGCACATACACACACGCATATATATATATATATTGCTTTAAAAAGTATGAACGGAGTCATTATGGGTGAAAAAAAAGAAAAAGAGAAACAGGAAATTGTATAGAGACAAATCGACTAAAAAGAATTATAGGTAAAAAAAAAACATCGAATAAAAAAAAGGATCCATACGAAATTATGTGTAAAATTTTATTTTAGAGTTCCCCTATCAATACTCGTAAGTTTGTATGGACTAAAACCCACTATCAAGCCGCCAAACTCCTTAAAACTAATAAGGATATTTACATCACTAAGCCGGATAAAGGTGCGGGTGTCGTTATCCTTAATAGGAATGATTATATCGGAAAAAATGTTGGATATTTTAAATGATAAATCCAAATTTAAAAGACTTGGCGACACATCTGTTGATAGCACTTCGAACACTGAAGTAAAACTCCAGAAACGGTTACTTCAAATACATAAGAGGAAATTTATTAGTAAAGATACTTATGATAGAATCCGGCCCGTGGGTTCACAACGACCCAGAATGTACGGGCTACCAAAGATCCACAAGAACGAGGTCCCTTTAAGACCCATTCTTTCCATGATCGGTTCACCCCAGCATGAACTGGCAAAATGGTTGTCCGAGATTCTGTACTAAAGGAATTCTCGGGTAACTGCATTGAGGATTCTTTTCGTTTCGCTGCCACTATACGTGAACTTGATTTTAATTCAGAAACAACTTTCCTATGTTCTTTCGACGTTACTAATCTTTTCACTAATATACCCCTTGATGAAACTATTCAAATTTGTTCGGACATGCTCTATCGTAGCACATTAACTCCTCCGGATTTTCCGGAGAATATTTTCCTTGAATTCATGGAACTAGCTAACAAGTCGGTCTGTTTTAGCTTTAATGACGTAATGTATCAACAGGTAGATGGTGTGGCCATGGGTAGTCCTTTGGGTCCTATCCAGGCCAATATTTTCCTAGGCTTTCAGGAATCCTTACTGTTTACTCAGGTTTCTAGACCTGTTCGTTATTGGCGTTATGTAGATGACACTTTTGTCATTTTCAAGTGCCGCCATGAAGTAAGTGATTTTTTTCTGAAATTAAACAGTCTCCACCCGGCACTTAAGTTTACTATGGAGGAAGAGCAGAATTACTCTTTACCCTTTTTGGACGTCCTTGTAGAAAGGATAGGGAATCGGTTTAATACAACTATATACAGGAAACCTACCTTTACAGGGTTGTATATTAGTTGGGATTTCTTTGCCCCTATGAACAGGAAAATAAGTTTAATTAAGACCTTGGTCCACCGTGCACTCATGATATGCTCGCCAAGCAAACTTAAGGAGGAACTTAAGAAAATAACGGACATACTTATTAGAAATGGTTTCCCTGGTGGTATAATTTCTAAGCATATCCGCCAAAAACTTGCTAGTTTTAACACTAAGCCTCGTTTCGGTCCGGCTAAATGTCCGGTTTATTTAAAGCTCCCCTACATAGGTTCAATTAGTAGAGGTTTTCTTAGCAAGATCACTTCGGTTGTTTCCCACTGTTTTTACGCGGTGCAACCCCGAGTACTGCTGTGTACCAAAACTGCCTTCCCAATGTTTAAAAAAGATGTACTTCCCACGCTACAAAATAGTCTAATAATATATGAGTTTAGATGTCGGTGCGATGCTGACTACGTGGGTCGAACTTTTCAACGTTTAGGGGTCAGAGTGGCACAACACGTTCCTGGATATTTACGCAAGCTTTTTATATCATCCGGGCCTTTAAGGAATACATCTAGGCCTTTACGGAATACATCCGGACGACCACCAATTCTCGAATCGTCAATTGGTGTTCATTTGTATGAAAATAAAACTTGTGGCCAAGCATATTCTGATGAATGTTTCCGCATTTTACATAAAGCCCGGAACAAACAGCACCTCAACATTTTGGAGGCTGTCAGTGTGCTGATGCGCAAACCAGCTTTATGTAGACAAAAAGAACTTTCACATAAATTAGAGTTATTAAAAGAACTCTAAAAAAAAAAACGGATTTTCTTAATTATATATAATTTTTTTTCAACTTTTCTTGACTTCATCTCCTCCCCTTTTTTCCATTCTCATTCGTTAATTTAATGCAATTTACCGACGAGATCTATTGAAAAGGGTCGGTCGAAAGGTTAACCTCTAGATCCATTAATTTCTTTTACACGTAATTTCGTATGGATCCTTTTTTTTATTCGATGTTTTTTTTTTACCTATAATTCTTTTTAGTCGATTTGTCTCTATACAATTTCCTGTTTCTCTTTTTCTTTTTTTTCACCCATAATGACTCCATTCATACATTTTAAAGCAATATTAAAATTGTGTACCACGAAACATCTGTTTAAATAAATATATATATATATATATATATATATATATATATAAACATATACCACTTTAAAGGTATTCAAGAGTGATAACTAATGAATTTAACGGAGAATATAAGAAGAGCAAGATATATTTTTTATTGATATAAATTATATATATGTATATATGTATATATATGTATATATATATACATATATATACATATATATATATATATATGTAAACAATATATATATGTATATAAGTATATATATATACATATATATATTAACAATATATATATATATATATATATATATATATATATATATATAAAGTATTTCATATTTATATTCTGCTCGAATGAATCGGAGGGGATAGCAAATAGCATTATTTTGATAATTGAACTTATTTCTTCGTGACCAAAAAACTCATCGTGAGTTTGTTCCGGCAGCCATCTTTGTTCATAAGATCAAAAGTATTTCATACACACAGCTAAGAGATCAGATTATACATACATCACGAAGACACGGGTGGATGTCCGAATATACACACAAACTAGAACGATACGGCCCGTGAAATATTGATGTCATACATACACGTAATTATTTGACAACATCTAGAAATATAAAAGCGAAAATGTATGTATGTTGGTATGTGTGTTCGCTTTTTCTGTATGTCTACAAAAGGCTTTTTTCAGAGAAGCGGTCGGTCGGTGTACAACTTCTTAAAACTTTTTAAATCACATATAAATCGTAATATCTCAGAGTTAACAACGGAGCTCGCCTGTCTATTTTATTTGCTCGACTTCGGGAAGATTAATATTCAATATTCGTCGCTCGCCGTATGTGGGTTAGTCTTTTTCCTATAACATCTTGGGAAAAATAAAAATTAAAAAAAGCGTTCACGCAGTAAATGAAATACCATCCCGCAGTCAAACTTGACCTCATTAAAACGGGCACCTGCCAAATTCAAGTAATTAAATAAATTCAAACGTGTTTCCGTTAGCATCTCGCAGTGGCGCAATGGTTAACGTCGCATGTTTTTTTTTCACACTTTAATTTACAACTTTGCCTCAAGGGCTCGAGTTCGATCCTCATACTTACCTACCAAAACATTTTTTTTATTTTACCCCCCCCCGGAGTTTTGATTTACCCAAAACCACACACACCTCCAAACATCCGGACAACGCCGGGTAGCCTTCGCTAGTTGTATATAATATATATATATATATATTAGAGTGGAACCTCTACAGATTCTGATAATAGACTATTTCTGACGTCACTTCCGGTAATCATTTTCGCTATCGAGTAGTCTAGAGCTGAGACTTAGAGGAAGTTCTCGTAACGTTACTTTGTCCTTCAAGTTGAGCGGAGTCCCACTCAACGAATATATTTTTCTGCATTTTATGTTAATATATATTTAATTTGACTTTTCCAAGCCTTTTTGTTCTTTCAAATTTTAAACCACAACAATAAAATAGCTATCGTTATATACACATTATTTGTAAAGTATGTATATACGTTTATATAATTATATAACATATACGTTTTGGTGTCGTACATATGAAAACATACGCTTACAATTAACAATTTACGTTATTTGATTACACACACTTTTGAAATAGTACGGCAAATATATATAATTTCACCCTTTTTTACATAGGCATAACCACTTATTAAGGCCCATAGACCACTCCAGGATAAGGGTTAAGAGTGTACAGTAATCGATTGGACAATATAGTAATCGTTAGTAATGGAAATTCGGTAAATTTGTTAACTTAAGTGGAACGGCTCATAAAGAACTTGTTTACGTTGGACTTGATGACAACGATATTGTAGTCAGCTGGAAAGCAGGAAAACGAAAGACAATCCCACAGGCGTGCAGTTCTAAGAAAGAAGCTTTGTTCATGGAATCTTAGTTTAGGTTTTGGCACAGATAAAAAGTGGGGGGATTATTGATAGTGTTTTCAACTAGACGAGTGTTTCTTGTGAAAGTTTGGCGAGGGGGGACCATAGATTGAAGCTCAGTCGAGCACTTGCCATGAAAATAACGATAACGCAGAGACAAACTCACAACATATCTTCTGTAAGAAAGAGGTTGCAGGGAAGAGAAAAAGACATCACCTACGAGGCTACGAAGTCTATTATGAACTCTATCAAGACAGGGCAAGTCCTTTCTAGCAGCTCCTGTCTAGATTATCAAAATCAAAAGATTTATTTAGCTTGTGGGTTTATAAACGAGGAAATGTTAATGAAGTGTCACTCATACGTTCATTGTGAACTGTACTTTGATGTGTAACAAACGCACATATATACACCGGCAATGTACATTACATGAACTATTAAACATCGTGTATAAACATACTAGACAATGTGTAACAATAAAACGTGACCTTAGATATAATATCTACAACTCTCGTTATATGTACATTTTTTGTAATATATATATATATATATATATATATATATATATATATATATATATATTACAATATATATATATATATATTACAATACATATATATATATATATATATATATATATATATATATATATATATATATATATATATATAAGATAAATAGTCTGTCTGTGTGTGTCTGTGTATGTACATTTCCCTACCAAACTACTCTGTCAATTTTCAGTCTACAGACTCTAAATTTGACACAAGGCGTAGTGATATTGGGAAAATCGTTTTAATCGATTTTCGGACAAAAATGCGACTGTCAAGTGGTAAAAGTTCGACGGTTCGATCTTTGAAAACTCTGCCAAACTCCTCCGCCAATTTTGGGTCTAAACACTTAAAATGATAGATTTAGGTTACTTGGACATGGATAAAATCTTTTAATGTGCTTTGAGCCCAAAACAATAAATGTTAAGGGTCAAAATCGGTGTCAAAGTTTAAAAAAAAATTATCTCTGCGGTCTCTACCAAATTACTCAGCCAATTTTTACGTAAAGCGTATTCAGACATAGAGCAAGCTTTTTAATCGCTATATATATATATATATATATATATATATATATATATATTTTATACAACAATATTACTTGCATGTAAAAATACTATTTTGCTGAAATAAAACCTAACTGTAAAAAGCTGTTACACATATTATCAACCTTGTCAAGCGTCTTTAAATATGATGAGCAGAAAAAGAAAAACGAGTAAATTATTTGCTGTCCATCCGTTTTTGGTTGATTGGTAGTTTCGCCTCCTTCATAGACGCTGTGAACAAACAGGTGCCGACGGCAGACACAATTTCCATATTATAATTAGATTCAAGTCGTTTTTACCTTTATCTTTCGCCCCCTTTCCCTCCCAACTGATATTTTAAAGATACATCCAGTAATTCTGTAAGGTTAACGATGAGCATTTCAAACCGTGACAGACCAACTAAAATGACATTTAAAAACTAAGCATGGTCGACCACAGAAAATGCTTTTTCAAATGTAATCATAGCACGGGAGATACTATTTCAAAGTAAAATATGACAGACCAATGAAAATAGTTTTTTTTTTAAATTTGAGTGCTACAGACCATAATACTACTGTAGTAAATTTACTCCTGGGATACTACAAATGGTATTTCAATTTTAATCCTCACAGACCAACTAAAGTTTTATTTTAAATTGAATTATGATAGACCAAGAAAAACAGTGTTAGAGAGTGCTCGAGCTGAAGCAGTAAATTGTTTGTTTATCTGTTTATGTAATTTTCTGTGTATCTACGCATGTATCTGTTTATCTATCTCTCTATCTCTCTCTCTCTATCTATCTATCTAATTATTAATCTATCTAGTGATGAGTGGACAAGAGATTTGAAGCCATATTTTTACAGGTTGTCAAATATGTCAAACTCTGACCTGTGACCGGAAAGTATCCGAACAGGTGACTGGAAGTGACGTGTCGCATGTCACGCGTTCTGGTTTTCACAACCATCGTTGAGTTGGGTTTTGAGACGCCAAAGAGACCAGATGGGTTAAACAAATCTCCTCATAAGGGAGTGACAGTCTCAAAATGAAACGGAGAAACCCAAGCCGGGATCGTTGATCACTCCCTTCTGCTATGATGAATACCTGGGAGTGAATAAAATATATAAAGACTCATATCGTCTTGGGTCCTGTTTCTCACAGATTCCAGCTCCCCTAAGGAGGGTTGGTGAATTCCCAGACGAAACACTAGCAGAACAGATATCTCGTTATGTATGTGTTGTTCTGACAAATACGCATCAACACGACTAGATGAAATGGATCATGTGCCGTAAAGTATACATTATGGATACGAGAACAACAGTCCGTTACACAACCTACATACATACATATGGTCCGTTTATGATAAGAGTACAGAAGTATTTAGAGATGCCACGTATACGCACTCAAACACATCACGATGAAAACAGTATAAATAAATATAGAACTATCAAATACGTCACGAACAAAGAACACGTATAAACACACGTACGATTACACTACATATACTTGTACGTTTATTTAGTACAAGTATACATGGGATATATAAACAATGCCCCATTATGTTACAGTACTACTTTAAATTTAAATGTGACTGACAAACGAAAATACTATTTTGAATTTAAATGTGACTGACCAACGGAAATACTATTTTGAATTTAAATGTGACTGACAAACGAAAATACTATTTTGAATTTAAATGTGACTGACAAACGGAAATACTATTTTGAATTTAAATGTGACTGACAAACGGAAATAATATTTTAAATTTAAATTTGACTGACAAACGGAAATAATATTTTGAATTTAAATGTGACTGACAAACGGAAATAATATTTTGAATTAAAATGTGACTGACAAACGGAAATAATATTTTGAATTTAAATGTGACTGACAAACGGAAATAATATTTTGAATTAAAATGTGACTGACAAATGGAAATAATATTTTGAATTAAAATGTGACTGACAAACGGAAATAATATTTTGAATCAAAATGTGACTGACAAACGGAAATAATATTTTGAATTTAAATGTGACTGACAAACGGACATAATATTTTGAATTTAAATGTGACTGACAAACGGAAATAATATTTTGAATTAAAATGTGACTGACAAACGGAAATAATATTTTGAATTTAAATGTGACTGACAAACGGAAATAATATTTTGAATTAAAATGTGACTGACAAACGGAAATAATATTTTGAATTAAAATGTGACTGACAAACGGAAATAATATTTTGAATTTAAATGTGACTGACAAACGGAAATAATATTTTTAATTAAAATGTGACTGACAAACGGAAATAATATTTTTAATTTACATGTGACTGACAAACGGAAATAATATTTTGAATTAAAATGTGACTGACAAACGGAAATAATATTTTGAATTTAAATGTGACTGACAAACGGAAATAATATTTTGAATTTAAATGTGACTGACAAACGGAAATAATATTTTGAATTTAAATGTGACTGACAAACGGAAATAATATTTTGAATTTAAATGTGACTGACAAACGAAAATACTATTGTTAATTTAAATGTGACTGACAAACGGAAATAATATTTTGAATTTACATGTGACTGACAAATGGAAATCATATTTTGAATTTAAATGTGACTGACAAACGGAAATAATATTTTGAATTTAAATGTGACTGACAAACGGAAATAATATTTTGAATTAAAATGTGACTGACAAACGGAAATAATATTTTGAATTTAAATGTGACTGACAAACGAAAATACTATTTTGAATTTAAATGTGACTGACAAACGGAAATACTATTTTGAATTTAAATGTGACTGACAAACGGAAATAATATTTTAAATTTAAATTTGACTGACAAACGGAAATAATATTTTGAATTTAAATGTGACTGACAAACGGAAATAATATTTTGAATTAAAATGTGACTGACAAACGGAAATAATATTTTGAATTTAAATGTGACTGACAAACGGAAATAATATTTTGAATTAAAATGTGACTGACAAATGGAAATAATATTTTGAATTAAAATGTGACTGACAAACGGAAATAATATTTTGAATTTAAATGTGACTGACAAACGGAAATAATATTTTGAATTAAAATGTGACTGACAAATGGAAATAATATTTTGAATTAAAATGTGACTGACAAACGGAAATAATATTTTGAATTTAAATGTGACTGACAAACGGAAATAATATTTTGAATTTAAATGTGACTGACAAACGGACATAATATTTTGAATTTAAATGTGACTGACAAACGGAAATAATATTTTGAATTAAAATGTGACTGACAAACGGAAATAATATTTTGAATTTAAATGTGACTGACAAACGGAAATAATATTTTGAATTAAAATGTGACTGACAAACGGAAATAATATTTTAAATTAAAATGTGACTGACAAACGGAAATAATATTTTGAATTTAAATGTGACTGACAAACGGAAATAATATTTTTAATTAAAATGTGACTGACAAACGGAAATAATATTTTTAATTTAAATGTGACTGACAAACGGAAATAATATTTTGAATTAAAATGTGACTGACAAACGGAAATAATATTTTGAATTTAAATGTGACTGACAAACGGAAATAATATTTTGAATTTAAATGTGACTGACAAACGGAAATAATATTTTGAATTTAAATGTGACTGACAAACGGAAATAATATTTTGAATTTAAATGTGACTGACAAACGAAAATACTATTGTTAATTTAAATGTGACTGACAAACGGAAATAATATTTTGAATTTACATGTGACTGACAAATGGAAATCATATTTTGAATTTAAATGTGACTGACAAACGGAAATAATATTTTGAATTTAAATGTGACTGACAAACGAAAATAATATTTTGAATTTAAATGTGACTGACAAACGGAAATAATATTTTGAATTTAAATGTGACTGACAAACGGAAATAATATTTTGAATTAAAATGTGACTGAAAAACGGAAATAATATTTTGAATTAAAATGTGACTGACAAACGGAAATAATATTTTGAATTAAAATGTGACTGACAAACGGAAATAATATTTTGAATTAAAATGTGACTGACAAACGGAAATAATATTTTGAATTAAAATGTGACTGAAAAACGGAAATAATATTTTTAATTTAAATGTGACTGACAAACGGAAATACTATTTTGAATTTAAATGTGACTGACAAACGGAAATAATATTTTGAATTTAAATGTGACTGACAAACGAAAATACTATTTTGAATTTAAATGTGACCGATAAACGAAAATACTATTTTGAATTTAAATGTGACTGACAAACGAAAATAATATTTTGAATTTAAATGTGACTGACAAACGGAAATCATATTTTGAATTTAAATGTGACGGACAAACGGAAATAATATTTTTAATTTAAATGTGACTGATAAACGAAAATACTATTTTGAATTTAAATGTGACTGACAAACGGAAATAATATTTTGAATTTAAATGTGACTGACAAACGGAAATAATATTTTGAATTTAAATGTGACTGAAAAACGGAAATAATATTTTGAATTTAAATTTGACTGACAAACGGAAATAATATTTTGAATTAAAATGTGACTGAAAAACGGAAATAATATTTTGAATTTAAATGTGACTGACAAACGAAAATACTATTTTGAATTTAAATGTGACTGACAAACGGAAATAATATTTTGAATTTAAATGTGACTGACAAACGGAAATAATATTTTGAATTTAAATGTGATTTACAAATGGAAATAATATTTTGAATTAAAATGTGACTGACAAACGGAAATAATATTTTGAATTTAAATGTGACTGACAAACGGAAATAATATTTTGAATTTAAATGTGACTGACAAACGGAAATAATATTTTGAATTTAAATGTGACTGACAAACGGAAATCATATTTTGAATTATAATGTGAATGACAAACGGAAATAATATTTTGAATTTAAATGTGACTGACAAACGGAAATCATATTTTGAATTTAAATGTGACTGACAAATGGAAATAATATTTTGAATTTAAATGTGACTGACAAATGGAAATAATATTTTGAATTTAAATGTGACTGACAAACGGAAATTATAGTTTGAATTAAAATGTGACTGACAAATGGAAATAATATTTTGAATTAAAATGTGACTGACAAACGGAAATAATATTTGTAATTTAAATGTGACTGACAAACGGAAAAAATATTTTGAATTAAAATGTGACTGACAAACGGAAATAATATTTTTAATTTAAATGTGACTGACAAACGGAAATAATATTTTGAATTAAAATGTGACTGAAAAACAGAAATAATATTTTGAATTTAAATATGACTGACAAACGGAAATAATATTTTGAATTTAAATGTGACTGACAAACGGAAATAATATTTTGAATTTAAATGTGACTGACAAACGGAAATAATATTTTGAATTTAAATGTGACTGACAAACGGAAATAATATTTTGAATTTAAATGTGACTGACAAACGAAAATACTATTTTGAATTTAAATGTGACCGATAAACGAAAATACTATTTTGAATTTAAATGTGACTGACAAACGAAAATAATATTTTGAATTTAAATGTGACTGACAAACGGAAATCATATTTTGAATTTAAATGTGACGGACAAACGGAAATAATATTTTGAATTTAAATGTGACTCATAAACGAAAATACTATTTTGAATTTAAATGTGACTGACAAACGGAAATAATATTTTGAATTTAAATGTGACTGACAAACGGAAATAATATTTTGAATTTAAATGTGACTGAAAAACGGAAATAATAATTTGAATTTAAATTTGACTGACAAACGGAAATAATATTTTGAATTAAAATGTGACTGAAAAACGGAAATAATATTTTTAATTTAAATGTGACTGACAAACGGAAATAAGATTTTGAATTTAAATGTGACTGACAAACGGAAATAATATTTTGAATTTTAATGTGACTGACAAACGGAAAAAATATTTTGAATTAAAATGTGACTGACAAACGGAAATAATATTTTGAATTTAAATGTGACTGACAAACGGAAATAATATTTTGAATTTAAATGTGACTGACAAACGGAAATAATATTTTGAATTTAAATGTGACTGACAAACGAAAATACTATTTTGAATTTAAATGTGACTGACAAACGGAAATAATATTTTGAATTTACATGTGACTTACAAATGGAAATCATATTTTGAATTAAAATGTGACTGACAAACGGAAATCATATTTTGAATTTAAATGTGACTGACAAACGGAAATAATATTTTGAATTTAAATGTGACTGACAAACGGAAATACTATTTTGAATTTAAATGTGACTGACAAACGGAAATAATATTTTGAATTAAAATGTGACTGACAAACGGAAATAAAATTTTGAATTAAAATGTGACTGACAAACGGAAATAATATTTTGAATTAAAATGTGACTGACAAACGGAAATAATATTTTGAATTAAAATGTGACTGAAAAACGGAAATAATATTTTGAATTAAAATGTGACTGAAAAACGGAAATAATATTTTGAATTTAAATGTGACTGACAAACGGAAATAATATTTTGAATTTAAATGTGACTGACAAACGGAAATAATATTTTGAATTTAAATGTGACTGACAAACGAAAATACTATTTTGAATTTAAATGTGACTGACAAACGGAAATAATATTTTGAATTTAAATGTGACTGACAAACGGAAATAATATTTTTAATTTAAATTTGACTGAAAAACGGAAATAATATTTTGAATTTAAATTTGACTGACAAACGGAAATAATATTTTGAATTAAAATGTGACTGACAAACGGAAATAATATTTTGAATTTAAATGTGACTGACAAACGGAAATAATATTTTGAATTTAAATGTGACTGACAAACGGAAATAATATTTTTAATTTAAATGTGACTGACAAACGAAAATAATATTTTGAATTTAAATGTGACTGACAAACGGAAATAATATTTTGAATTAAAATGTGACTGACAAACGGAAATAATATTTTGAATTTAAATGTGACTGACAAACGGAAATAATATTTTGAATTTAAATGTGACTGACAAACGGAAATAATATTTTGAATTTAAATGTGACTGACAAACGGAAATCATATTTTGAATTATAATGTGACTGACAAACGGAAATAATATTTTGAATTTAAATGTGACTGACAAACGGAAATAATATTTTGAATTTAAATGTGACTGACAAATGGAAATAATATTTTGAATTAAAATGTGACTGACAAATGGAAATAATATTTTGAATTTAAATGTGACCGATAAACGAAAATACTATTTTGAATTTAAACGTGACTGACCAACGAAAATACTATTTTGAATTTAAATGTGACCGATAAACGAAAGTACTATTTTGAATTTAAATGTCACTGACAAACGAAAATACTATTTTGAATTTAAACGTGACTGACAAACGAAAATACTATTTTGAATTTAAACGTGACTGACAAACGAAAATACTATTTTGAATTTAAACTTGACTGACAAACGAAAATACTATTTTGAATTAAAATGTGACTGACAAACGAAAATACTATTTTGAATTTAAACGTGACTGACAAACGGAAATTCTATTTTGAATTAAAATGTGACTGATAAACGAAAATACTATTTTGAATTTAAATGAGACGGCCTAACAGAAATACTATTTTAAATTAAATTCAATGTTTGTATTATATATTTTGTTTGAACTATTGTTCTTATCTTGAGTGGTATTTGTGCAACGTTTCGGTCGATGTCATATAAATCATGATAGATCAAGGAAAGTACTATTTTAAATTTAAATGTAGAAAGACTAACGAAATCTCGGTCTTAAATTTAAATTTAACGAATTTTAATCTTAACAAACTAACAATATTGCTATGTTGAATATAAATGTGACGGAAAAACTACTATTATAAATTAAAATGTGACAGACCAAGAAAATCCTATATAATTTAAAAGACATACGCAAAATGTAACAGACTATTAAAAAATTAATTGTAACAGACCTATTAAATTATCCTGTCAAAATTTAAACGTCAGAGACGAACGAATTTTAAATTTAGATGTAACAGACTAACAAACATGCCATTTTATATTTAAATATTTCATGTCCAAGAATTGGATATTTCTGACTTAATTGTGACATACTGATCCCCGATCGGACAGGGATTCTTATAGCTTGGACGCATCAAAACTAAGATACGTTCATTCTATTTACGCGCTTATCACTAAAATGTTTTTCAAACTAAAGCGCGATGAAGCAATCTATCGATTCACCGACAAAATATCCGAACAAAATGCAACAATGCAAATCGTAAAATTTATTCAATATTCAATTTCTCTCTCGACAAAAATAGCAGTTATTGATTCGTAACTGTTTATGCTCGTGGAAATAGAACGTTGTTTTTTCTTCTTTGTGACGTAATCGACATGAATTCGCCGATCATGCATTTTGTAACGTTACTTGCTCTTTTGTAACGACGTGTCTATTGTTTAACTCAAGCTTTTCTTCATGTACTAGAGATTATTATTCATTTATTTATTGTCTGACGATCTTAAGGTAAATTCCATTTTTGTGAATATCAGCGCTTGGTATATTGTCTTATTGCGAAGGCGATGGTGACTAAGTAGTTCACAATCGACATCGAACAAATAAATTGCTAGTAACTCAGATTCGAATCCTGGTCACAGCACCAAATAAATATGTGTCTTACTGTTGAAAATATTGGATAACATTGCAGAAAACTAGTTGCGTCTGATTATAGGACGTCAAATAAGTTGATTATTATATTAGGGGACGTCAAATAAGTTGATTATTATAAATACAGGCGAAAACACTAACTTTCGTCTGGGCATCACACCAGGAGAGCACATCAGGATTACGTATAGCGCAAGCCTTTCAAGCCCACCATTATTAGGAAAATTTGCATATAATGAAATCCATGACAAAATTATGCGCATAACATTAGTTTGATTTACGGACAAGCATATACGATCATAGCAAAACTAGGACAATTACAGAAATACTTTTATTTTATTAAAGTTATGTTCGTTTATTGCTATATACTTACCTTTACACCGGGACAGAGTAAAACGCAAGGTAAGTTTTTAATGTGGGTCAAATTCACCCATCCTTCAAACCTTATGTTAGTCACAACAAACTGAAAACAATAAAAAACAAAGTAAACTACGAAAGCGGGTTCGTTTTATACTTGCATGAGTACCAACCCCAATACCAGTTTATCAATTAATTAGTATGGAGACCCGACGTTGCCGGGATTAAATGATGATCAACAAATAGTTCACAATCTCATATTTTATTGTCATATAAATCGTTGAAATCACCTATTTTTCAATTAAATCGATTGGGCACCGGGAGGAAGCTTCACATGCCTCCCCGCAGTGACTTAGTCCACTATACATTGTAATCTACATTGCACTGTGGATAACCTACTGTTGATTTTATAGCATTATTTTTATGAACAATGAATGAATTAAAGTTAAAAATGCACGGATCAAGTATCATTGTGCGATTGTGCTTTAAGCAAAAACATGCATTTCGAACGCACCCCTTTCATATCTGCTGTTTATTCAATATTCCTAGCTTTTCTGCTTGTGTGGCAATAAACTTTCTCAAATGCACTTGTGATGTTAGGTCGTGTAAAGTGTTTTCGATTATCAATACTTATTGAAGACAATAAAGTACCTTCGTGTGAAATTTCATAAAAATCGACCCAGCTGTTTCCGAATCAATAGGGGAACCATCACACACACACACACACACACACACACACACACACACACACACGCACACGCACACACACATATATATATATATATATATATATATATATATATATATATATATATATATATACAAAGGTAATTTTATATAACAGTAGAGATATTATTTTTACAAGCAAAAAATAACCAAGTGCAGCAAAAAAAAAAAAAAAAGAAAAAGAAGATATTGCATTTATTGTCTGAATGTTTCTCCAAGGCGACTTTAAATCTAAATATACTTGAAATCAATACAGTTTATTCCAGGAATGAGCGCATGGGAAAATATCGGAAGCAGCTTTTGAATGGCTGGCGTGCGAGGATACTAACAACACTAGTCGAAAAAAAGAACATATGCAAATTAGAGAGTGTACGCGAGCTACCGCGAAAAGAAAAAAAGAAAAAAGGACACCACGTGGTAGAGGAAAAACAAAGTCGGCGTGTAAAATGCAGGCGAAAATGGTCTGGCTGTGGCTAGCATGCAGAGGAAGATAAGAGGGGGGGGCGAAAAAGATGAACGTATAAGAAATGGCGAAACATATAACGTATAAGAAAATGGCAGAAACACTAGAGGATGACCTCCAATCCGTAGTGGAATGGGGACAAAAATGGTTGGTCTCATTCAATGCTGCTAAGACTAAGCTTGTTTCCTTCAATAACTACAAGAAACCTTCTCTTCCACCAATAGCAATGGCCAAGAACACATTGCCTGAAAGTACTTCTTTTAAACTCCTCGGCCTAACGTTTACAGGGAATATGAACTGGAATAGATACATTGAGAGCATTGCCAAGGCTGCTGCAAGGAAGGTTGGCTCCCTCTACCGTGCTAGAAAACTACTTACGCCTGCCAGTATCCTATACCTCTATAAGGCAACCATTCGCCCATGTATGGAGTACTGTTGTCACATCTGGGCTGGTGCATCTGCTGCTTGTCTCTCGCTCCTGGACAGGGTTCAAAAAAGAGTCGCCAACCTGATAGGTCCTGAACTGTCATCTAGGCTTCAACCTCTGTCCCATCGACGAGATGTTGCATCCCTCTGCCTGTTCTACAAATACTTTAATGGTGAATGCTCTGACGAACTACAAAAACTTGTACCTCCCCGACGTAACTACACTCGACAAACCCGACAAGCTACTAAGTCTCATCCCTTTACAGTGGAGATCCCTAGGTGCAAGAAAGCCTTTTACTCCAATAGTTTCTTCCCCAGAACTGCGGGTCTTTGGAACTCCCTTCCGGGATTCTGCTTTCCCAACTGCAATGATATGCAGAAGTTCAAGTGTAATGTTAACAAACATCTTTCTACTCTTCTCCCTTCATAATGACCCCGCTAATTAATTCCATAATAGTAGCCCCCTGCTTCAAAGTGGCACTGTGCCTTGTTTGGGGTGAAAATTGAATAAAAAAAAAAAAAAAAAAAAGAAAGACATTTACGCTGGTGTCGAGACGGGAGAAAGAATAACAGTAATAAACGATTTGTGTTGAAAAAGAAAGAAAATTCCGAATCGGATTCATTTTGCTTTGTTTATATTGCGTTTGTTTCTCTGTTGTGATGAGGCGATTATACATCTTCTGCACAAATTTTGACTAAGTGCTGACGTGAAACACTTCTGTAACGTTAAATATATATTTCCGTCAATGATTCTTGATGCGACAATCAGATCTCTTCGCATTATTTGCTGCTCATGCCAAGAGTGAATAAATTCATAAATTGTGTTTGTTGACCAGAGTGCATCAATCTCTTTCGGAACCTGTTTAATGACTAACAATAATGATTTTTACGCAACTTTCTCTGTTGTGATGAGGCGATTATACATCTTCTGCACAAATTTTGACTACGTGCTGACGTGAAAAAAAAGCTGCTTAAAGGTAGGTAGTACTTGGTGAACAGTAGTCTGAGATGTCGGGAATTTTTCTGTCTCTGTCTGTCCTTGTGGCCATGTCACTAGTAAGGGTGCTGAAGGTAAACGTTTTGTCTGGGCTGACGTTATCCGCCTGATAGTCAGGGACCCGAACCTTGGATTAACCACTAAGGAGGCTGTCCTATCAGCAGGCGCAAAGTACTGGGACTGCTGTATTGCCATTTGGTGAGTAGATCTGGACCATGCAGTAGATTCTGGTGGGGCCTCTCGATGCCATACTAGTGGGTAATTGTTACGGCTTTACCTTTTCGTGTGCTACAAAAAAAATTTCCTGTCTTTTTCTCTCTTACTTTCCCTCTCTGTACTGCTCTAACCAAGTATGCCGACCTATTCCACAAATCCCAAAACCTCAACATGAAATATCTCCAGAATAAAAACTCGATTAAACCTAGAACCCCATGTTCAAACGTAGACCCCTACCACCAGGTCTCCTTCTCCAACGTCAGGGGTCTACGTTCCAACCTTCCAGAGGTTGAAACCCAATTACAGGAGACGAAACCGGACATATCATTTCTAAGTGAAACTGGAATAGGGCCGACCACTTCCCTAGATGAGTTCATAATTAATGGATACTCCAATTTAACAGCTAAATCTGACACCCAAGATCGTCATGGGCATGGAATATGTGCCTACATTAAGGATGGCTTCCCGTGTGGCAGGGATATCTCTAGAGAAGATCCTAATTTACCCTATATGTGCTTCAGGGTTGCACTTGCTAACACCACTGCATTTATATTTTCCCTCTATAGGCCCCACAACACCGGAGTCACTATCTTTAAGAACATATCTGAGAAAATAGACCACATACTGTCTTCACATCCCTCGGCTAACATCCACATCTGTGGTGACTTCAACGTCAATAACGTGGAATGGCTGACCCATTCAAATAAGACAGATGATGAGGGGAGGTTTTGTCATGATTTTGCCATTGCTTATGACCTCACTCAGATTGTTCGCGAGCCCACCCGTGTGCCCGATATACCCGGTCAATATGCAAGCTTCCTAGACCTTTTTCTCTCAACTTCTCCTGAGCTATGTTCATGTTCCGTTCATTCTCCTCTAGGATCCTCCGACCACTCCGTCGTATCAGTTAAGATAAAAACGAAATGTAAGAAGCCCCCAGACGTACCCCTCCACCGTACTGTATACCGATACTCTATGGCTGACTGCTATCTTCCGTGCATTCATATCTGATTTACCTCTGCACTCCATGTTTAAAAAGGAAGTGTCCTCTATAGTATCAGATCTAACCGAATGGTTAATTGTAGGCATAGACCAATTCATACCATCTGAAACATTCCAACAAAAACCTAACAGCTAGCCATGGTTCTCCCCAGAATGTGCTGCTGCTATCGCGCACAGAAATCACTTTTTCCATAGCTACCAACGTAATAGATGCACTGAGAATAAAGCTGCTTTCAGGACTGCCAGCAACCACTGTAAAAGAGTAATAAAAAATTCAAGAGAGCTGTATGCCTAGTCTGTTAAATCCAAGGTAGCTGATCAGCGGCTTGGTTCCCACCAGTTTTGGCAAATAACAAATAGGATCCTGAAGCGAAGTGTGCGTTCTATCCCAACCATTATCAATGGACGAGAGGTCATCTCGTCAGCATCAGACAAGGCCAAACTATTTGCAAAGAACTTTGCAGCTAATTCTACCCTATGCGACGAAGGCGATCAACTCCCCATATTTCCTCCTATATACAGAACAAGCTAGGTAACATACAAATATCAGTGCATGAGGTCGCCAAGCTAATCAAGAACCTTGATTCCAGAAAAGAATCTGGCCTTGATGGCATCCCAATTATAGTGTTAAAAAAGCTTCAACCAGAACTTGCTCCCATACTTACGAAACTATTTAAGCGCTGCCTTAAGGAGAAGTGCTTTCCGACTCCCTGGAAGACCTCATCAGTTTGCCCTGTATTTAAGAATTCGATAAGTCATCTCCCTCTCAGTACAGAACAATAAGTCTCCTGTGTGTTATGAGTAAGTTGCTGGAATCCATATTAAATAGAGAAATAGTCAACCACCTCAGCAGGAATAACCTTCTCAGTGACACACAATATGGTTTCCGCTCTGCAAGATCTACCGCAGATGTGCTGACGTTTATATCGCACAAGATTAGTGAATCTCTTGACAAAGGCTTCCTTTCTAGGGCAATTGCTCTTGACATATCAAAGGCCTTCGACAAGGTATGGCACAAGGGTCTACTTCACAAGATTTCCAGCTACGGTATAACTGGAAATGTTTTCTCAATCATTAAATCATTTCTCTCCGATAGGCTCATAAGAGTAGTGGTAAATGGACAAAAATCAGAGGCCTGCAATATAAATGCTGGAGTCCCTCAGGGGTCAATCCTGGGCCCAACTCTCTTCCTGATCTACATCAATGACCTCCCTAAACACATACTTAAATCATTCGTTGACATCTATGCTGATGACACGACCATATACGGCAACACACCAAAGGCTGTAAATGACAGAGTTCTCTCTGATTCTCTCTCCTCTGATCTCGAGCGCGTGGTTCAGTGGGGGAAGATGTGGCTGGTTACCTTTAATACATCCAAAACCGAACTCCTATCCTTACATCATCAACGCTCTGATCCCCATCTGGCATCAATTGTGATGGATGGCTCTCGTCTGGGTGAGGCGCCGTGTTTTGACAAGCTTCTGGGTTTGACCGTTACTCCTGATCTGAAATGGAACACGTACATCAAGTCTGTTGCCAAGGTCGCTGGAAAGATGGTGGGATCCTTCTACCGCTCCAGAATATATCTCACTACTGATGCAATTCTCTATCTATATAAAAGCCAAGTACGTCCAAGGATGGAATACTGTCGCCATATCTGGACAGGAGCTGCTAAAAACAACCTATCCTGCCTTGACAGAGTACAAAATAGACTTCGTGGCTTTTCTCTACCCTGCAACCTCTCTCCCACAGAAGAGATGTTGCGAGCCTATCCTTGTTTTATCGTTATTTCCATGGCAGGTGCTCATCTGAACTCTAATCACTGGTCGCCCCTCGCCAATCTTTCACGAAAAACACCCGTCTAGCTGAATCCACTGTGAAAACTTTCCCCCACTCTATATCTGTGCCTAAATCAAAACGCGGATTCCACGAACAAAGCTTCTTTCTTAGAACTGCGTGCCTGTGGAACTCTGTTCCGTCTGCCTGCTTCCCTCCGGACTACAACTTGGATGTCTTCAAGTCCAATGTTAACAAATTCCTAATGAACCGCCCTCTTAAGTAAACACTTCATCAAATCTCCACACTAACGTAATGTACTTGCAATAACTCTTATCTCTAAGTGGCTTCCGGGCCTTAATAAGTGGTGATCACTGTGTAAAAAAAAAAAAAAAGCATCGTTCTTGGTTTGAGTGGCATCTTCATGGAATCAGCTACCCGATGAGGTCGTAAACCAGCCCACACTACTACTACTAACCCTAACCCTTAATTCTCACTGACTTTTCCTCCCTTTTAAATGGCAATCGTTTGTGCGTTTATTATTTGCCAATAAACGAATGAAGTTAATGAATACCTGGTATCCATCGTTTTTGTAAATATTTTACGATTACGAGTCTTATCGTTTTTGTTACTGTTCCTGGTGTTTTTCACCGTATTTATATTTTGCTATGACCGGTGTCATTTATTGTGTTTATAAATATTTTATTATTACAACTGTTATCCACCATGTTTAAAATTATTTTTCTATTACCGATATTTTTCATCCTGTTATTAATTATTTTACTATTATCGGTGTTATTCATTGTGTTTGTAATTTAAATCTGCTATCACAAATAATGTTTCTAGCGTTTTAATTTAATCTTGTTTTATTTAATATTCGAATACAGAAGTGAACTTGACGGTATAATATCTGTATTTGCGCCCTTGTCCAGGAGTTCGCGTACCACTATCGCTTGTGACTCGTCAGAAGCAATAAAAAAACTGAACAGGCCAAAGTCGGTATCGATAGACGATGGTTTCGACACTAGTAGTTCGGAAACCCCTGATGATGACGATGATACACTGCCTGACTATAATGATGATAATAGGCCATCCGAACATAATCTTGGGCGTAATTCTCCCATGGAAAAATTGCTGATCCCTAACTCCGCAGGAGCACACGAATAAAGAAGCCTGCATTCAGTTGCACTATTTGTGATGATGTCATCAACGGGGAAATGTGGTGAAAATAATGTAAAACGTGACTTACACAAGCGATGGCACCTCTGCATATCCTGTCGGAGTGACAGAATCAAGAAAGGAAAAAGAAAAGAAAAACTTTCGTCGATAGACGGTTTATTAATATATATATGGCATTCATTTGCATATAAGGACAATGATTGCTGTGAAAAAGAATGAATGGGAAAGCACAGGGCAGTCTTCTTTTTGGACTGTTGATAGAGAGAGAGAGAAAGAGAGAGAGAGAGAGAGAGAGAGAGAGAGAGAGAGAGAGAGAGAGTATGTGTGTGTGTGTGTGAGAGAGAGAGAGACAGAGAGAGAGAGAGAAAGAGAAAACCATCGGTAAAGAATAGTTGAAGGTGGGAGTTGAACGCATATTTATTTATTTATTATTATTATTATTATTATTATTATTATTATTATTATTATTATTATTATTATTGTTGTTTTTGTTGTTGTTGTTAAATCTCAGTTTCTTTCAAGCTAGTAAATATACAAACCGGTAAAACATGGGATGAAATGAAAGGGAGTATAATTGACAAGCATAAAAATGTAAACAGTGATAATCACGTTTTAATATGATCTCACAACTATTTAACTTGAATAGCTTCCCAATTTCTCTGCATGATGCGATCACGGGTGTAAAAAAAAATTGAAAATCTATAATGTAATGAAACAGCGTGCGACTCAATAAACCTCATGTTGTACTTAAAATAGACACACATATGTTTATAAATAATACGACAGCACGTGCGTTTTATATTCTTGACTCGTTATTGCATTCGAATTTACACTATTGGCTTTCTATCATTGTTTTGTTCCGAATTAATGTCGTTACGAATTAATGTCGTTACGAATTAATGTCGTTACGAATTAATGTCGTTACGAATTAGTCTTTAAAAATAAAAACGACACCGAACGGATCCAGTTTCAAATTCAAAACCTGGATTCCTTAAACCATTCCTTCTATTTTTCCATTAATATTTCTAATGTTGTTTTGGAATCAATAAACTTCTTCGTCTCTCTTCCGAAAAAAGGCGTACGTTTTTAGCTGTAAAAGCCGGCGGTACACGGTACGCCAACAACTGGGGTCCGGTTTCGAATAATTCTCTCTCGCTTTTATCGAGTTAATATTGATCCTTCAATTCTCTGAAGACTAATCTAGTCCAATCAGAAAGTTCAACAATCATCCAACTTCGCTGTGTTTTTTTTTTTGTCTACATTTTCTTTCATTGTAAGAATATATTTAAAACGATCTGATTACATTAAACCATAATTTTACTCTCTTCTCCAACTAAATCTCTCTGAGTCTAACTGTAATACCTCAATTTCCCCCCAAAACAATGTAAAATAAAGCAAGGAAAGGTTTGCACAACGTTGTGGTCTTGTCGATTTCTATATAAGCCAAGCAAATACGGAGTAAATCAATTTTGCAAATCCCAACACACGAAGTCCATTACAAGAAGCAGATGTAAGTATATATAAGTAAAAACAACACAGACACATTATATATATATATATATATATATATATATATATATATATACATACACTATAATGCTCCTTATCTTGAGTTAAGCATATTGGAATCTACACGAATTACCAAAACAACACAGACACATTATATATATATATATATATATATATATATATATATATATATATATATATATATATATATATATATATATACACACACTATAATGCTCCTTATCTTGAGTTAAGCATATTGGAATCTACACGAATTACCAAAACAACACAGACACATTATATATATATATATATATATATATATATATATATATATATATATATATATATATATACACACACTATAATGCTCCTTATCTTGAGTTAAGCATATTGGAATCTACACGAATTACCATTAACGTATAAAGCGATGCTCTTTGTGTAAACAATTTGAGCTTAGGTATTTAGGACGATGCCAAAACATCGTTAATTCCCGACTCGCACAGCAGCCGCCGATTAGCGTAATCGTCAGGAGCCTTGACTGTCATACAGACGGTCGGGTTTCAATCCTGGCTTGAGGTAGTTGCCTGTCTAGCCGCACTGATGAGCTGTGAAACAGCGAAACAGTACTGTATGTGGATGACTATAATGCTCCTCATCTTGAGTTGAGTATATTGAGAAGTGATACACGAATTACCACTAGCATATAAGCGACGCTCTTTGTGTAAACAAATCGAGCGGAGGTATTTTGGACAATGTCAAAACATCGTTAAATTCACTTCCCGCTCAACAGCCGCCAATAGCGCAATGGTTAGGAGCCTTGACTGTCGTACAGACGGTCGGATTTCAATCCTGGCTTGAGGTAGTTGCCTCTCTAGCCGCACTGATGAGCTGCGAAACAGTACTGTATGTGGATGACTATATATATATATAAGTTAATTTTTTTTGTATTTATATTAATATTAAAAACATTTTTTTCTATTGATTTAAAAAGAGAATACAACTTTGTTATATATGAGTCTTGGAAGTCCACTTATCTGCAAAAGATCTAACTAATTTGCATATTTTTAAACATTCATTTGAATAAATTCCTTATCAGATTTTCGGTTGTTTTATGCGATGATCATCTTTAGTTAACTGTTAAGTGCAATTATACTCGTGCAGATATTCTACATGATTTATACTTGCGTAATATTTGCGTAAAAAGTTATAGTGAACACAAACCTTCTTCGATATATATTTATGTATGCGTATATTTGTTTAAAAAGAATTGTGCCTATCAAACTCCTCTGTTAGTTTTTGGTCTACAGACATGAAAAATAAAACATATAGGGAATTCGAACATGCAAAACTTTATATTTGAGAAAATCGTTGCAAAAGTGTGAAAACTAAAACAAATGAAATTCGCAAGGTTATGATCGAACGACATTATTACGAATATGCATGTGTAACGTAATAGCTATTAGTTCATGTTTTAATTATTAGCCAAGCAGGAAACATGTCTGTATAGCTCAGAAATTAACGTCAAATGAAAAAGTAAACCGTAAGCTAAACGTTTTGGTTTCGATTCTCAATGGTGGTGCAAGATTCATTTTTTTTAAAAACTTTTTAAATCATTACTATATATTGGGTCCAATATAATATAATAATAAATACGAAATCTGCATTGATCAAAATATCATATTTAAGCGTATTTTACGATTGGGCAATGCTAGACGGCCTGCTAGTTATATTATACAATAGATTCTCAAAAATTTGTAAATTTATTCAAAGGACAATAGCTAGCAAAGTAAAAAGTACAGAATAGTTAACATAAAATTGAAAACTTTGGAAATAAATGGAAACTGATGATATATAAGAATCCAAATAAAACAAATATTAAAATGCATATTTCGCTCTGTCACAGTTTTTCAGTGTAGCTATACCAGTAACTACCTCGAGATAGGATTGAACAACTACTGTCTAGATTAGAGTTATGTTATTCAGCTGCCCCTCCGATTTTTCTGTGAAATTACAAATTTACACGAATTCTGTGAAATTACGAATTTACACGCCCATTTTATTCTGCGACTTTACACGCCCATTTTATTCTGCAGCTTTTCACGCCCATTTTATTCTGCGACTTTTCACGCCCATTTTATTCTGCGACTTTTCACGCCCATTTTATTCTGCAACTTTTCACGCCCATTTTATTCTGCGACTTTTCACGCCCATTTTATTCTGCGACTTTTCACGGCCATTTTATTCTGCAGCTTTTCACGGCCATTTTATTCTGCGACTTTTCACGGCCATTTTATTCTGCGACTTTTCACGGCCATTTTATTCTGCGACTTTTCACGCCCATTTTATTCTGCGACTTTTCACGCCCATTTTATTCTGCAGCTTTTCACGGCCATTTTATTCTGCGACTTTTCACGCCCATTTTATTCTGCAACTTTTCACGCCCATTTTATTCTGCGACTTTTCACGCCCATTTTATTCTGCGACTTTTCACGGCCATTTTATTCTGCAGCTTTTCACGGCCATTTTATTCTGCGACTTTTCACGCCCATTTTATTCTGCGACTTTTCATGGCCATTTTATTCTGCGACTTTACAAGCCCATTTTATTCTGCAACTTTTCACGCTCATTTTATTTTGCGATTTTACACGCTCATTTTATTTTGCGACTTTACACGCTCATTTTATTCTGCGACTTTACACGCCCATTTTATTCTGCGACTTTACACGCCCAATTTATTCTGCGACTTTACACTGTCCATTTTATTCTGCGACTTTACACTGTCCATTTTATTCTGCGACTTTACACTGTCCATTTTGTTCTGCGACTTTACACTGTCCATTTTATTATCTCCCGGGCTCGTGGTGCTCCTTATCATTTTTTTTTGTCGCGCCAACTCGTATAAAGTTCCTGATTTGCATATGCGCATTTCTCGGCTACTGCTGCTGCTAATCGCTTCAACAGCCAGCCATTCTTCGCTGCTGCTGATATTTTCTCATGCATTCATATATACTGTGTTAAACTACTACGTAATGAATTAAATACTACGAGTGTGAAATATATATATCTTCTGGTTTTAGAAAGACATATATATATATGATAATATATATATATATATATAAATATATATATTATTATTATATAATGATATATATAAATATATATATATATATATATATATATTTTTTTTTTTTGACATAGGCACCACCACTTATCCATGCCTAAAGGCCACTCGAGGATAAGAGTTAAAGCATATACAGTAGTCAATTGGACAATATACTAATCGTTTGTAGTGGACATTTGGTAAATTTGATTACTTAAGGGAACGGCGCATCAAGAACTTGTTTACGTTGGACTTGAAGACAACCGTAGCCAGCTGGAAATATGCAAGCAGAAGACAGTTCCACAGGCGTGCAGTTCTAAGAAAGAAGCTTTGTTCATGGAATCTACGTTTAGGTTTAGGCACAGATAAAGAGTGGGGGGAATTATTGATAGTGTTTTCAGCTAGACGAGTGTTCCACGTGAAAATTTCGAAAGAGGGACCTTAGAGTGGAGCTCAGACGAGCACTTGCCATGAAAATAACGATACATCAGAGACAAACTCGCAACATGTTTTCTCGAAGAAATAGGTTGCAGGAAAGAGAAAAGGGTATATATATATATATATATATATATATATATATATATATATATATATATATATATATATACATAAATATGCTGGGGAGCTATGATGCAATATACTGTTTTGTTTTTAAATCCCCGAAACAGTGTTTCATGGTAAACAACTGATGATCTCTTGAAAAATAAATTATTAGCACTATAGTAAATGCGAGAGCGAGTTAGTGCAGTGATTGCAGGTGATTAAATGACTTACTGACTAGATGGTTTTCTAACAAAGGATAAAAAATATTTTTTTGTATAGTTTTAAAGGTTAAAAACTTCAAAGACTATATATATATATATATATATAATTCAAACACTACCGTGTTTGAATATATGGTTAAGTGGCAGTTTTTGTCATTTAGAACTGCTTCAAAGCTTCACCGCTCACCCATTTTTACACCAAATTTAAAAAAAGTTTTAAAGTTTACAGATCACCTCCCCAGCTATTTTCGTTCTGTAAACGGTGTTCAAAATAGAAAAAAATATAGAAGGAGGTGAGCGAAGCTTTTTCTGACTGGTTTTCGATAGCAACCACGTCGCTTCCATGACTAGTGTTGCTACTAATTGACAATATCATCTCCTCCAATATAAAAAAGGGGCGAAAACAAGTGAAACAAAGAGAAGGAAAGCATTGAAGGGAGATAATTGGAGGGATTTTATTGAAAACCGGCGAATGCCGCACATTGTTATTATATATGTGCATGCTATGTTTATGGGGCAAAAATAAGACTGAAATTAAACAAAGAACAAGTGAATTTACTGGAAGCCTGGAAAGATTATAGATTACGATAAAAAATGCGAGCATGAAAAGTAATATTGTTAAGCTTAAACATAGAAAAATAAAGGACTAGTTGTTAAAATTGATAAAGAAAAGGACAAGATATTCTAGTAAAAAATATAATCAATTTATAACCTAAAATATGAATTGCATATAAAACATTAGAAGAAAAATTTTAAATCATAAGAAAAATCTAAAATCAGTAAATTATCAATAAATTTTGTCATAATAAAAATACATTTATTAGATTAATTTTAATTTGTAAAAGAAAAAACGACATTAAAAAAATCCAAAAACAGCTAATTCATTCAATTTTTTTTTATAAAAAAACGATTGTTTTATTAATATTGCTAAGAAAAGATGTTTTACTTTATTATAATAAATTATACATAAATTATGTCTGTATGTGAAGAATTTTTTTATAATGGAAAAATTTATTAATTATTTGCTGTTTTTGAAATTTTCATTATCGTTTTTTCTTTTGCAATTTAAAAAGAATCCAATAATCCTTTTTTATATTAAAAATATATTAACAATTTACTGATTTAAAATATTTCAATCGTTTTTTTAATTAAAGAAAATTATAATCAATTTACTAAACAATTATTTTTTACAAAATTTATTTACAAAATCTGACAAAATTTATTGATATAATTATATTATAATTGGATGATTAAAAATTTTTGCTTCCAATGTTTTATATGCAATTCATTTTATTTTTTCTGTCAAAAAAATATAATCAATATAATAATCGTTTTTTATAATGAGAAAATTTATAAATATTTAAAATCTTAAAAAGTGCAACAAAATGCCAATTACAGTTTTTTTAGTGCATAAGGAACATCTGATTGAGTGTAAATAAAATATTAATTCTTTTTTATTTATAGTTTAATATTAATAGTTTTCGGTTTTTTAATTCTAGTATCTTCCTTTTTATAGTTTAATATTAATAGTTTTCGGTTTTTAATTCTAGTATCTTCTTTTTTATAGTTTAATATTAATAGTTTTCGGTTTTTAATTCTAGTATCTTCATTTTTATAGTTTAATATTAATATTTTTCGGTTTTTAATTCTAGTCTCTTCATTTTTATAGTTTAATATTAATAGTTTTCGGTTTTTAATTCTAGTATCTTTCTTCCTTTTTATAGTTTAATTTTCCAGTTAAAAATTTTGTTGAACATTTTTCTATTGAGACAGAAATCTTTTTCAAAAAAATATACTTTTGCCTATTTTTTACGTATGAGTCACCACTTATCAAGGCCCGGAGGCTACTCGAGGATAATTGGTAATGAGTGCACAGTAGTCAATGGGATAATATCATAGTAATCGTTAGTAATGGAAATTTGGTAAATTGGATTACTTAAGGGGATTGCTTAAGGGGATTATGGATTACTTAAGGGGACGATTCAAGACTTATGTTGGATAAAACTGCAAAATGCATGCTGCTTTTGAGCAATGACATACGAACAAATAGAAGTGAATCATTTGGGTGAGTGAGTTTTGCTACAGGACTTTCGTGTTGGAACATGCGCTTCGATTACTTGTTTGAACCATTCAGTAGCATCATTTGCACATTGTTCCGCAGGAAGAGAAAAGATACTACCCCATGTGGCATCTCTGATGTGATTCGTTATGGTTTCGCAGTCAGCCTTCGTGACGTATCTAGTCCTTCTGAGCAATGGCCGTTCAAATTGGAGTCGAGAGTTTAGAATAACGTTTACCAGTATCACGACATGATGAGCATTCCCGAGTGGGTTACCGGAATTTGTTACACAATTGTCGGTATCTGTGGTCAGAAATATGTCTAAAAGTAAGGCTTGCTGATCCTGTCAATCTGGAAGGTTGATCGGGAACGTGAGTCTGTTCCCGAGAATGGGATATTTAAAAGCTATGCGTGATCTTACCAACTGCGCTAGTGTAACTAGAGAAACCACGCCAATTACTGTGGTTGAAATGAAAGTCACCAAATATATGCCTTTCACATGTTAGTATCTAGGGAGAGTGCTGCGTCTATGTTGTCACAGACGTGCTTGATTAGGGTACAGTTCTGAGTCGAGGAAAAACAGTAGAGAAAACATAAGAAATCAAACATCATTAGGCCATTATGATAACGGATATTCGAAAGAATGACAGCTTAAACATATATGCACATATGTAGCCAATAATTGTTATATAAATAAAGAAAATTATGCACTAATACATCTCTATTTGTTATTGAGCACTGTTTTATAAACACCGTTTCATATAACACCATAAATTGGTTTGGTGAACCATTGATACTGTTATATTATTGGCCTCTCAGTAAACGCCGGTTACCTAATCATAAGTGATTATGAATGTGGGTGAATAGAAAAATGTTTTGATGACAAAAAAATTGTAAGAGAACCGAATTAGATATTTTAGAGAAATAAAATATTTATGCTTAATAATTTAAATAATAACTTTGAAATTTTAATATAAACAAACAGTTACGATAATAGATAAAAATCAAAAGATGAAGTTGTAATACAAACACGTAATCACGTAGATATTTAGTTGGACAGTTATAGCTAGAGACCGGGTTAGATAGCGAACGGTGATAATTGTCATTGTACGTCTTTGAAGCGATCGGACGTAAGAAATAGCAAAAAGGTCGAAATAAGAATCTCCATGATATCCACGGCACGGTTAAACACGCGTATATATATATATATATATATATATATATATATATATATATATATATATATATATATATATATATATATATATATATGCACTATTTTTAAAATATAATTATATTTAAAAAATAATATATATATATATATATATATATATATATATATATATATATATATATATATATGCCGCTCCCCATTAAGGGGGTACCAAATTGGTCAGAGGGAAAATTATTCCCAACTAGCATTTAGGTAAAAATGCACTTTCGTATAAATAATTGAATTCGTTCAAAGAGTATCGCTAACAAAAACAAATAAAAACATCTATATATATATGCCATATAGATAACTATGTATTACGGATACACTCACCCCACTATGCATTACAATTTACGTCATTACACGTCTGAACAGGAAAATATAGACGACACAAGTAAGCACTTTATATACGCCCCGACTATATAACAATACCTGTGGTTTATGAAAACAATGTAAAACTCAGTTTGTGGGGATAAACATACTATGTGCTCCCGTTCGCCATGATATCGGTTACACTTGAGATCTTTAATCTGAATCTCTATGGTTCTGTGGCAAACATAACACCCTGAAAAAAATAAAACGCAAAAAAAAAAACAAAAAAAAAACGCATCATCCCAAAATAGCTAATGAGATACAATAAAAACTTAAAAACAAACAAACAAACAAATAAACAAACAAACAAACAAACAAACAAACAGAAAACAAAGCAAAACAAAAAAAACTAGAAAATTTGGAGATAATAAAATACCAAACTACTAACATTAAGTTGGAAATAAACTCAACATGCGTATCACTGGACAATCAAATCAATATATAGTGTTATTTGAAATTCTAAAAAGCACAAAACATTACACTATGTATATTGAATGACTATGTCTATTTGAATATACATTTTTATCTTTGGTTTTATTTTAATGTATTATCTTAAAATAGAATACTGTTGCCACATCTGGGCAGGAGTTGCTCGGCACGCCCTATCTTGCCTTGATATGGTTTAAAACCAAGTAGCGGATGTCGCTTTCTCTTTCCTGCAACCTCTTTTGCACAGAAGATACGTTGCGAGCCTATCTCTGCGCTATCATTATTTTTATATCAAGTGCTCGTCTGAGCGCCAATCTATAACCCCTTTGCCAAACCTTCACAAAAATACTCGACCAACTACAACCACTATCAACATTTTTCCATTCTTGGTCTGTGCCTAAATTTAAACGCAGATCCCATGAACAAAGTTTCTTTCCTATAATTGCCCGTATGTGGAGCACTGTTGATTACAATATGGTAGCCTTCAAGTTCAATGTAAACAAGTTCTTGTTGAGCCTATCCCTTAAATAATTCAATTTCTACATGATCTACACCATTAACGATTATGAAACTACCACCTTACATTCATTTACCCTAATCCCCAAGTGGCTTGCGTGCCTTGATGAGTGGTAAATCCCCTGTAAAAAATGAAATATATTTATATATTTCAGGAGTTCATAGAGGTTGGATTAACAATAGTGATTATATATATTACTATGCTTGCATCCTATCTATCTATCTATGTATCTATCTATGTATCTATCTTTCTATCTATCTATCTATCTATCTATCAATCTATAACGAAGCTTTTTACACGTATGCAAGTGACCAGCCCATGGCACAAGCATGATGCTACCGCAGGGTCGAAGGAAAAGAAAGGAAAAAAGCCGAGAAGTAAAATAGCACGTGTCGACGCAGGAGGAGAAAAACCACGTGCCGACACGGCAGAGTGTATTTTTTTAACCACGTGCCGAACGACAGGAACTTTCAAACAAGATACAGAACACATTTATCATCCGAACTTTTAACAATATTTTTAGACGACGGTATACAGTAGACATAATTACTGATATACCAGCTGGTCAGAGCTACAGATTAAGAAACTGTTAATTAACCTCGCGCGGAAAAGTCGGAATGCGACCATATCGTTGCTGGTCTGGGAAATACGTGTAAGGCGGCTTGATGTGGAAATGCCCCTTTTTTCCATCTGAAAAAAAAACTTGTGACAGAATTGTTTTCTTGTGTTTCGTTGTAGGTTTTCAAAGAAGAGACTTTCATACACGAATCCGTAGTAAAATGTAACAATATTACATATCTATCTATCTATCTATCTATCTATCTATCTATCTATCTATCTATCTATCTATCTATCTATCTAATGCTCCTGTGCATAACAACTTCTTAATCTTCTAAACAAATCAAACCTAACCCTAAATTCCAGAGGACGATTGTCCTGATCTTATTACATATCTCTGCGATCAATAGAACTACACCGCGCTCCTAACACAAACACTTGAAACGACAGCAAGCGTAGTTTGATCCTTTTTGAAAAATGGCGATTGCAACGTCCTGCCCGCTCAGCAAACACCATCACTATATATTCAAACAGAAAAAGAAGAGTTGGCCGCCAGTACCCGATGTCACCTGCCACACTATGGAATCGAAATTGTGCTATCATTCGAAAATGCGAAACCAAAGTATTGATCACCACCGAGGTTTGATCGAACCCCGCCAATGTTGACGTTGCCGGAACGTGCGTGGGATGATAGTGGTGAGCGTTGTCAGTTTATGTACCGTTGATCTTGTGAGTCTGATGAATCGATCAAAAGAAAGTCTCACCACAAATCAAACAAAATGGATGTGTACAATTGCATTCAAAACGATCAATCTCACAGCTTTTTCTCTGCATACATATCGATCTATGCTCAGTTTTCTTCACTTAATCACTAATATATATATATATATATATATATATATATATATATATATATGATTGCAACGTCTTGTCAGACGAGTGCCACTCCCTCAGCCACTTAAAGTCCCTGAGCCCAAAAATGACTTTTTTTTAAAGTTCTGCTGGTGAATTCACACGATCAAGCAGGCATGACACTGCAGACGGTCATTGAGATCAATTATTACACGCTTCCAGCATTTAAAGACTCCACGCGTCACAACTTTTCCATCTGCACAGGACCATTTTTATAGACAAATGCATGAGGAAGTATCTATACACAGATGATGTTACAGAGTCTTAGCTTTGTACGACACCTAAGTCTCTCTCTCGGTTCAAAATTGAGTCCCAGCAACAAGCAAGAGCAAGATAGTTAGTAACAAGTTAAACTGCAGACCAGCTTAATGCGGTTACTGGTCTCCCGCTTTATGGTTTTTTAAATCAGAGATTTGCTTCTTTTAGAAAGGTTGCCTTCACCACAGCTTACGGGAGCCCTCTCGACCCCAACACACACATACATACACACAAACACACACAGTGCTACTTGGCCGTTGACCCTGAAAAAGGGTTCATTCGCCATTTGAAAGGTCTTGTTTTTAATCCTTCAGGGAGACTAGTCACCAAACAAGTCTGGTGGGGGAACCAGTTTAGTTGCCGATGACCCGACCATGAGGCAGGTAGTACTTGGTTACATGGTACCAGTAGCATAAGGCATGACCTGGCATAAATATATATAAACACACATATAAGCATATGAAAGGAGTTAAATTATTGAAATTATGATTTACATTTATTATTGAAAGAATGAAATGAAAAATCAAGTTAATTATTTCCTTATTCCATGGAGTTTCAAAATTTGGCTTTTTTCTTTAGCGGAAAACGGTTAGCAAAATAAATTTTACATAGCCTACCTATAATTTTACTGGCTAGCACAAAAATTGAAAGTTAAAAACAATTGTAAGAAATCAATTTTCGAAAGATTATATAGAATGTATACATATCTATGGTTCTTTGGAAGGATTAGGTGGAAAATTTTGCTGAAAGAAACTTAGAATGTTAATATTATGACAAAAAATGACGCAATTACCGTACAACCTATCCTGCAGTCAGACAGAATAAACATAACAAAAAAAATCATAAAAAAATCATAAAAAAATTATTCTAATATTTCATCTCCAAGAATACCACTTCCGTAGTTATAACCCAGAACTACATATGGTTAAATAAACAGTCACTCTCAATCACTTCTCTCATATTCCTTCCGATTGTGCATATAGACACATATATTGGTTGAATAGTGCGGGTTCATATTTAAAAATGACGCGGAAATATATAACGGCACTCATGTAATACAGACATAGCGATAGTGATGATGAGGGAGAGGAAACATTCATATATATTACATTTATTTTAACACATATTAGAGAGGAGGAGGCATGTATAGACATTACTTGTGATGGAGGAGATGGGGGCACAAACTTGGAAGGGTTTACACAATGTTCATTACAAGATGATAAACACAATTACCTTTCGTTCGTGATGAAGGATGACACAAGATAACAGTTACAAAACATAATGATGACTTCTTTATTCATCTGTCGATTGACGTCAGGAATTCAAATTTTGATCTACACAGTCTAATTGTTCTCCCTTCGCTTCCGAGGAATTAACTGGCCAACTCTCTTGCTCTCTTTTTGATTGACTTGCTCTCTGACTAAAGTCCGAACCCATAATATGGAGAAATATCCTTTGTCTATGAGGTCAGAAGTGTATTTTTCAAACGTGACTAATTTCACGTGGCTTTACATATGTTTATCCAACACACTTTTGGCAAACAAAAGAATTCTCAATTCTAATCGAACATATTTTAAACAATATAATTTAAGTTGCATTGTTCATTCTTTTAGTGACATATTTAATATTCAGATTTCTAAAAGAATTATCAGTAGACTTGATTTCTTTACTTGGCTTACAGGGTTCGATTCTAGGCTTATCCTAATCTCATTTTTTTTTAATTACATTTTCACCCCAAACAAGGCACATTGCCACTTTAATGTAGGGGGCTACTATCAGGGGAAACATCTACTGGGGTACTATGTAGGGATTAGGGCAGCGAGATGTTGGTTCACGTTGCACTTGAACTTATGCATGTCAGTACAGTTGGGGAAGCAGTGACCTGGAATGGAATTCCAAAGTCTAGCAGTTCTGGGGAAGAAACTACTGGAGTAGAAAGATCTTTTACATCTAGGGATCTCTACAGTGTGGGGGTGGGATTTTGTAGCTTGTCGGGTCTGTCGAGGGTGTTCACGTCGTGGGGGCACAAGTGCTTGCAGTTCTTCAGAGCATTCACCATTATAATACTTGTAGAACAGGCAGAGGGATGCAACGTTTCGACGATGGGACAGAGGCTGAAGTTTTGATGCCAGTTTAGGGCCTATCAGATTTGCGACTCTCTTTTGAACCCTGTCAAGGAGCGAGAGACTAATAGCCGATGCACCGGCCCAAATGTGACAGCAATACTCCATACATGGGCGAATAGTGGCCTTATAGAGGTACAGGATACTTTCGGGTGTTAGAAGTTTTCTAGCACGGTAGAGAGAGCCCACCTTCCTCGCAGCGGCCCTGGCAATGCCCTCGATGTAATTGTTCCAGCTCATGTTTCCTGTGAACGTTAGGCCAAGGAGCTTGAAAGACGTACTCTCAGCTAAAGAGTTGTATTACTTAGTTGTTTTACTTATCTAATATTCATATTATTTCCACGTAACATATTGAACTCATCATGGCATAGGTGATATTAACTTATCTTCAGTAAATAAAAGCTATGTTCTTCCTTTATTGCATAGATGACTGTAGTTCTCCCATCTCCCATCCCCAACATTTTCAGTATATTATCATTCTCCTCTCACACAATTATTTCACCCCTAATGTAGCTATCGCTAGACGTCGTATCCCTAATATGTTACCTAGTATCTTCTCTTTTTTCTGATGAGAAGCATTATGCTTTTAAATGTGATGGTATAACGATTTGTACTTAACCCACACCCTTAATAATGTATCATCCTTATTAGTATATATTTTTATATTGTCGTTTTTTCTTTACATTCTTTCTCTCCCCCCCTCTCTCTCTCTCTCTCACTCTCTCTCTCTCTCTCTATATATATATATATATATATATATATATATACTAGCAAAAGTACCCGTCGTTGACTGGGTTCAAAAACAGCCTACAGAAAATGGATTCTGATTTATGAAAGTATGATAGGTTATGAAAAGGAAGGGTTGTAAAGAGATAGCTTCGAATTTGGGGGTATCAAAACCAAAGCAAAATATGATGAAAGTAAAAATAAAATAGATAATCTCCATAATTTATTATACCATACCGGTTCATACTGAAACACTTATCACAATATTCGGTGGATCTATATTTGTGACCAGACACACGCAGACGTTCAGAGTTTATATATATATATATATATATATATATATATATATATATATATATATATATATATATATATATATATATATGTATGTATATATATATATGTGTATAAGGAATGAAAAAATACCAGCGGTGGTTGACGTTATGTCTTGAGAAAAATAGAAAAACCGAATGAAATTATTAAATTAATCAACGTTTCGTCCTTATTTCAGAGGACATCTTCAGGATAATTGAAGTAAAAATGCAAGAAAAGAAAAAGTCATAGATCCTGCGAAAAAGACAGTTTTTGAATCCTACCCATGTCGGGAAGGACAAACATATGTGTGCGTATGGGACATGGGTAGGATTCAAAAACTGTCCTCTTTTTCGTACGATCTATGACTTTTTCTTTTCTTGCATTTTTACTTCAATTATCCTGAAGATGTCCTCTGAAATAAGGACGAAACGTTGATTATTTTAATAATTTCATTCGGTTTTTCTATTTTTCTCAGAACATATATATATATATATATATATATATATATATATATATATATATATATATATATATATATATATATACACACACATATATATACACACACACACACACACACACACATATATATATATATATATATATATATATATATATATATATATATATGATAGTTAGTAGTAAATTGTATGCACATATGAAGGCACAAATAACCACATGTATATATAAACGCAGAAAAATACATGCACGTTTAAATATATTCGTATATATAGACACATATGTATTATCCAGGTTGAACTTTAAAGATGACGAAATTGATCTTATACTTGCAAATATGGTAAAAGTGGACTTAGGATAGTGTTCAATATTTATTTCACTTCGCAGAATGTACTGAGTAAATAGGATTTTATTTTATATTTAAGGGTTGTTTTTATTAAGTACTTAAATAGAATTATAAAATATAAGTTAGTTTGTGTAAATATCTGGCTATTATATATATTGAAAGTTTCATTTATTTTGGATGTTGCTTTAAAATTAATTTTAATTCTAATGAGTTGATATTTTTGGGGTGATTAGCAATTTAAAATCTATTTTTATTGCGACTAGGACGAGTAAGACGAATTTTGATTATCAGTACAAAATGATATCCTTTGGGAAAATTATTACAGAAAGGCTAAAGGTAGAAAAACATAGAAATAGAAACAAAAGCGCTCAGTGTATGTACGTATATCTTGAAAAACATAATCCTATATTAATGTGCAGCGTTATATCGATTCAATAGATTCAAGAGTAGGGACTTAGGCGAAAACACGATAATAGGGATTATTTTGTTTAGTGTCAGGGAATGAGTAAGAGTTAAGAGGAGAAGATTTTTTTTCTTCTTTTTTTTTACACAGTGATCACCACTTATCAAGGCCCGGAAGCCACTCAGGGATAAGGGTTATTGCAAGTACATTACGTTAGTGAGGAGATTTGATGAAGTGTTTAATTAGGGGGGCGGTTCATTAGGAATTTGTTAACATTAGACTTGAAGACATCCAAGTTGTAGTCCGGAAGGGAAGCAGGCAGACGGAACAGAGTTCCACAGGCGTGCAGTTCTAAGAAAGAAGCTTTGCCCATGAAATCCGCGTTTTGATTTAGGCACAGATATAGAGTGGGGGAAATTTTTCACAGTGGATTCAGCTAGACGGGTGTTTTTCGTGAAAGATTGGCGAGGGGGGACCAGGGATTGGAGTTCAGACGAGCACCTGCCATGAAAATAACGATAAAACAAGGATAGGTTCGCAACGTCTCTTCTGTGGGAGAGGGGTTGCAGGGTAGAGAAAAGGGCATCCCCCACTAAACCACGAAGTCTATTTTGTACTCTGTCAAGGCAGGATAGGCTGTTTTTGGCAGCTCCTGCCCAGATATGGCAACAGTATTCGATCCTTGGCCGTACTTGGCTTTTATATAGATAAAGAATTGCATCAGTAGTGAGATATCTTCTGGAGCGGTAGAAGGATCCCACCATCTTTCCAGCGACCTTGGCAACAGACTTGATGTACGTGTTCCATTTCAGATCAGGAGTAAAGGTCAAACCCAGAAGCTTGTCAAAACACGGGGCCTCACCCAGACGAGAGCCATCCATCACAATTGATGTCAGCTGGGGATCAGAGCGTTGATGATGTAAGGATAGGAGTTTGGTTTTGGATACATTAAAGGTAACTAGCCACATCTTCCCCCACTGAACCACGCGCTCGAGATCAGAGGAAAGAGAATCCGAGAGAACTTCGTCATTTACAGCCTTTGATGTGTTGCCTTTGATGTGTTGCCGTAGATGGTCGTGTCATCAGCATAGATGTCAACGAATGATTTAAGTATGTGTTTAGGGAGGTCATTGATGTAGATCAGGAAGAGAGTTGGGCCCAGGATTGACCCCTGAGGGACTCCAGCATTTATATTGCAGGCCTCTGATTTTTGTCCATCTACCACTACTCTTATGAGCCTATCGGAGAGAAATGATTTAATGATTGAGAAAACATTTCCAGTTATACCGTAGCTGGAAATCTTGTGAAGTAGACCCTTATGCCATACTTTGTCAAAGGCCTTTGATATGTCAAGAGCAATTGCCCTAGAAAGGAAGCCTTTGTCAAGAGATTCACTAATCCTGTGGGATATAACCGTCAGCACATCTGCGGTAGATCTTGCAGAGCGGAAACCATATTGTGTGTCACTAAGAAGGTTATTCCTGCTGAGGTGGTTGACTATTTCTCTATTTAATATTGATTCCAGCAACTTACTCATAACACAGAGAAGACTTATTGGTCTGTACCGAGAGGGAGATGACTTATCACCTAAATTCTTAAATACAGGGCAAACTGATGAGGTCTTCCAGGGAGTCGGAAAGCACTTCTCCTTAAGGCAGCGCTTAAATAGTTTCGTAAGTATGGGAGCAAGTTCTGGTTGAAGCTTTTTTAACACTATAATTGGGATGCCATCAGGGCCAGTTGCTTTACTGGAATCTAGGTTTTTTATTAGCTTGGCGACCTCATGCACGGATATTTGTATGTTACCTAGCTTGTTCTGTGTTATAGGAGGAAATATGGGGAGTTGATGGCCTTCGTCGCATAGGGTAGAATTAGCTGCAAAATTCTTTGCAAATAGTTTGGCCTTGTCTGACGCTGACGAGATAACCTCTGGTCCATTGATAATGGTTGGGATAGAACGCACACTTCTGTTCAGGATCCTATTTGTTATTTGCCAAAACTGGTGGGAACCAAGCCGCTGATCAGCTACCTTGGATTTAACAGACTGGGCATATAGCTCTCTTCCATTTTTTATTACTCTTTTACAGTGGTTGCTGGCAGTCCTGAAAGCAGCTTTAGTCTCAGTGGAATTTTTTAGATGGTATGAATTGATCTATGCCTACAATTAACCATTCGGTCAGATCTGATACTATAGAGGACACTTCCTTTTTAAACATGGAGTGCAGAGGTAAATCAGATATGAATGTACGGAAGCTATCCCAGTCAGCGATAGAGTATCGGTATACAGTACGGTGGAGGGGTACGTCTGATGGATTCTTACATTTTGTTTTTATCTTAACTGATACGACGGAGTGGTCGGAGGATCCTAGAGGAGAATAAACGGTACATGAACATAGCTCAGGGGAAGTTGAGAGAAAAAGGTCTAAGAGGCTTGCATATTGATTGGGTGTATCGGGCACATGGGTGGGTTCGCGAACAATCTGAGTGAGGTCATAAGCAATGGCAAAATCATGACAAAACCTCCCCTCATCATCTGTCTTATTGGAATGGGTCAGCCATTCCACGTTATTGACGTTGAAGTCACCACAGATGTGGATGTTAGCCGAGGGATGTGAAGACAGTATGTGGTCTATTTTCTCAGATATGCTCTTAAAGATAGTAACTCCGCTGTTGTGGGGCCTATAGAGGGCAAATATAAATGCAGTGGTGTTAGCAAGTGCAACCCTGAAGCACATATAGGGTAAATTAGGATCTTCTCTAGAGATATCCCTGCCACATGGGAAGCCATCCTTAATGTAGGCACATATTCCATGCTCATGGCGATCTTGGGAGTCAGATTTAGTTGTTAAATTGGAGTATCCATTAATTATGAACTCATCTAGGGAAGTGGTCGGCCCTATTCCAGTTTCACATAGAAATAATATGTCCGGTTTCGTCTCCTGTAATTGGGTTTCAACCTCTGGAAGGTTGGAACGTAGACCCCTGATATTGGAGAAGGAGACCTGGTAGTAGGGGTCTACACTGGAAGATGGGGTTCTAGTTTTATTTATAGATGGAAAAAGAAAGTGGAACAAACTAAATAAATTATAATAAATAGTAATTAAATTTTCAATGTGAGATTTGCTCAGTATTTATATTGATTAGAGATTTATTTTGAAAGGAAATAATTATCTTTACTGCCTCTGATATGCAGAGTTGATACGATTTAGAACCTGGTGTGTTTTATGTTGTCTTCTTGATTTTTTAGAGAAAGGCATGTTTTAAAACCCAATGTTTTTAATAACGTTAGTTAGAAATGTTCCTGTTTTTTTACCATAGTTGTTCAAGTTTTATTTATATTTAAAACGAAAAAAAGTCACCCATGAAAACGAGAATTTTCCAAATTAAAACTTGCACTATTATGTAAACTCAGAGGGTGTCATTTTTGTAGGATCCTGTTTTAAATTTAATTTAATTAAAATGTTCAGAGTTGAAGTCAAAGCTGAAATAAGAAAAAAATGTTTGCAATGCACGAATGTTTGCGATATTAAGACAAATAGATTTCAAAAGTTATATAGATAGAAAAATTGCTCAACTTTTGATCCGGAGAGTTTCACCCTTCCTTCATCAGTTCGTATCGTAAAAGAAAGTTTTAATAAGGGTCATTAAAGATGTTTCTGTCTTTTTATCATAGTTGTTATTATTAAAGTAATGTACGTGGTTTGATGTGCTAGTTTTATCAGACTGGAGGTGGCACTATGTTATTGTGGGGGACAGCTTATTAAGTTTTATTGGTTCATATTATTTATGATTGAGAAGGTTTTAATAAGGGTCATTAAAGATGTTTCTGTCTTTTTATTATAGTTGTTATTATTAAAGTACTGTACTTGGTTCATATTATTTATGATTGATAAAGTAGGTGTGTGCAGATGATTTATCTGGGTTAATTGGTGAGTAGGTGTGAAAATCATTAGTGTGAGTATAATTAGCTGGTAAGAATTGCTGGACAATTGCTTGGATCAGGATTTTGAGTATTTATTAGAGTTGAGGTGATCGTATATAAGGATCAATTAGTGGTGATTCCGTTATAGTGTATGAATAAATTACATCCTTGATCACTGAATGGGCAATTTTGTTTATCCTAGCAATTGCAATTAGTATTGAGGGAGTGCATTGATCGAACTGCTTTAAGTTACATGTTATTCGATGTGATCATCGTTTAGGCTATGTTCGGCATTGCAGAGCATGAGATTTGAATAAAACCTTTATTTAAAATATTTACGTGGGTATTTAAACGATTTTTTTGCAATTCTACGATTCTTTCCAATGATAGATATTCATTGATAAAAACTAGCAGCAAAATTAAAATATATAGATCGCCCCCTCACAAATGTATTTTTTCCTTAGAAAGGTACACATATTACACGGGTATTCGACGCTTCTCATCCCATAAAAACAGCTATCTACTTAAATATTTAGAGATAAAAATCGAATCAATAATTGTCTCGGACTCGGGAACATGTTGGAATCGTCCCATCACTAACATATATGAGTGTGTGTGTATGTGTGTGTGTATGTGTGTGTGTGTAAAACTTCATTATAAGTTAATTTTCATAGAATATTCAAATAGAAAAACTGTTTTATTCATCTTCTCGCATTGTCACCAGTTATAATATAGCGTAATCACGTTGATACGCCAGTTCTCGTCAGATCACCGAAGTTAAGCAACGTTGAACCTGGCCAGTAGCAGATGAGTAACCATTTGGAAATACCAAACATTGTATATAGAAGAATATCTCACGTGCCTGCAAGAGTTGAAAACCCCAACGCATCATATTCTCTGATTGGAATATGCATATGACTCAGGAATTAAGTATTACCCCGAAACTTCCTTCTTTAGTGGAAGTCGGTTCAGCATGGCTTAGGTGGATTCTACTTCGGTTGTCGTTAGTTGTATTAGAAGTACTTACCTGCTTGCAATCAGTTTTTTTGATCCGTGCGAAATGAAAAGTCCAATTAATTAAGTCGTAATATATTTCCATATGGAAATCCGTTGAAAGTCTGAAAAAAATAAAACACGTATTTAAATAAATGGGGAAGCCAATACTTTCCATAATTTTATTCGTAGTTCTTAAAATATGAAACAAATAGAAATATGAACACACCTATTCACACGAGTACGGCATAGTCACGTTGACATACCGTTTATCGTTAAATCACCGAAGTTAAGCAACGCTGAGGCTGGTCAGTACATGATGGGTGACCAATTTATGAATTCCAGGCGCTGTATATAGGAGGACGTAGACACTTCCCTTCAAGAGTTGCAAAAACCTTACGTCATTATGGGGATATACATTATGGGGATGTACATTACGGGGATGTACATGCGAGTGGGAATCGCGTGTGCATTTTATGCTCCTTTAGAGGATGCTGGTTAAACCCGCATAGGGTTACTGCCGTTTTCATTTTCATCCATCTATTTACACAGAAAATATTCAAGTATTTCAAATTACGTCGAAGTACACTCGGATTTGAAACTTCAGTATATAAATAAATATATAAATAAAAAAATAAAATAAAATAAAATAAATAAAAATAAAATAAAATAAAGAAAATACTAATATAAATAAATGAATAAAAAATAAAATAAATAAAAATAAAATCAAACAAATAAAATATTAATAAATATAAATAAATAAAAAATAAAATAAAATTAATAAAATACTAATATATATAGATAAATTAAAATAAACTAATATAAATAAAAATAAAATGAAATAAATAAAATAGCAATATATAAATAAATAAAAAATAAAATAAAATAAATAAAAATAAAATAAAATAAATAAAATAGTAATATATATAAATAAATAAAAAATAAAATAAATAAAATAATATTAAATAAATAAAATAGGTTTATATATAAATAAATAAAAAATAAAATAAATAAAAATCATATTAAATAAATAAATAGTAATAGTAATATATATAAATAAATAGTAATAGTAATATATATAAATAAATAATCAAATAAATAAAAATAAAATCACATGAATAAAATAGTAATATATATATATATAAAAATAAAAAATAAAAATAAAAATAGTATTAAATAAATATAATAGTAATATATATAAATAAATAAAAATACAATAAAATAAATAAAAATAAAATCACATAAATAAAATAGTAATATATATATAAATAAATAAAAACTAAAAAAAATAATATTCTCTATATTTATAATAGCGAAGTACGTCCAAGGATGGAATACTGCTGCCATATCTGGGCAGAGTTGCTACAAACAGCCTATCCTACCTTGACAGAGTACAAAATAGACTTCGTGGCTTAGTGGGGGATGCCATTTTCTCTACCCTGCAACCTCTCTCCCACAGAATAGACGTTGCGAGCCTATCATTGTTTTATCGTTATTTCCATGGCAGGTGCTCGTCTGAACTCCAATCTCTGGTCCCCCCTCGCCAATCTTTCACGAAAAACACCCGTCTAGCTGAATCCACTGTGATAAATTCCCCCACTCTATATCTGTGCCTAAATCAACACGTGGATTCCATGAACAAAGCTTCTTTCTTAGAACTGCACGCCTGTGGAACTCTGTTCCGTCTGCCTGCTTCCCACCTGAGTACAACTTGAATGTCTTCAAGTCCAACATAAACAAATTCCTAATGAACCGCCCCCTTAAGTAAACACTTCATCAAATCACCACACTAACGTACTGTACTTGCAATAACTCTTATCCCTGAGTGGCTTCCGGGCCTTGAAAAGTGTTGACCACCGTGAAAAAAAATATATAAATCAAAGATTTAATATATAATAAAATAATATAAATCAAAGATTTAATATATATATAAATAAATAAAAAATAAAATAAATAAAATTGTAATATATATAAATAAAAAAAAAAACTAAAAAAACGAAATAAATAAAATAATAATATATATAATAAAAAAATATTATATATAAAACAGTAATATATATAAATAAATAAAAAAAATAAAAATAACATTAAATAAATAAAACAGTAATATATATAAATAAATAAAAAATAAAAAATAAAAAAAACATTAAATAAATAAAACAGTAATATATATAAATAAATAAAAAATAAAAAATAAAAATAACATAAAAAATAAAATAGTAATATATATAAATAATAAAAATAAAATTAAATAAATGAAATAGCAATATATATAAATAAATAAAAAATAAAAAATAAAAATAACATTAAATAAATAAAACAGTAATATATATAAATAAATAAAATATAAAAATAAAAATAACATTTAATAAATAAAATAGTAATATATATAAATAATAAAAATAAAATTAAATAAATAAAATAGTAATGTATATAAATAAATAAAAAATAAAAAATAAAAATAACATTAAATAAATAAAATAGTAATATATATAAATAATAAAAATAAAATTAAATAAATAAAATAGTAATATATATGAATAAATAAAAAATAAAAAATAAAAATACCATTAAATTAATAAAACAGTAATATATATAAATAAACAAAAAATAAAACATAAAAATAACATTAAATACATAAAACAGTAATATATATAAATAAATAAAAAATAAAAAAAATAAAAATAACATTAAATAAATAAAATAGTAATATATATTAATAACCAAATAAAATTAAATAAATAAAATAGTAATATATATAAATAAATAAAAAATAAAAAATAAAAATAACATTAAATAAATAAAACAGTAATATATATTAATAAATAAAAAATAAAAAATAAAAATAACATTAAATAAATAACATAGTAATATATATAAAGAATAAAAATAAAATTAAATAAATAAAATAGTAATATATATAAATAAATAAAAAATAAAAAATAAAAATAACATTAAATAAATAAAACAGTAATATATATAAATAAATAAAAAATAAAAAATAAAAATAACATTGAATAAATAAAATAGTAATATATATAAATAAATAAAAAATAAAAAAATAAAAATAACATTAAATAAATAAAATAATAATATATATAAATAAATAAATATAAAATGAAATACATAAAATAGTAATATACATGAATAAAAAAATAAGATTCACTAAATAAAATAGAAATAAAATTTAAATAATAAAAAAAAAAATAAATAAAGATAATAATAATATATATGATAAATAAAAATAAAATAATATAAATTAAATAGTAACATATATAAATAAATTTAAACAACTACAAATAAAATTAAATAAATAAGATAATAATAATATATATAAATAAATACAAAAATAAAAATAAAATTAAATAAATAAAATAATAATATATATATTAATAAATAAAAATGATATAAAATATAGAAAATAATAATACATACAAATAAATGAAAATAAAATAAAATAAACAAAATAGTAATATATGTTAGTAAATAAAAGAAAATTAAATAAATAAAATAGTAATATATATAAAACATTAACATAAAATAATATTAATAGATAGTAATATAAATAAATAAATAAAAATAAAATCAAATAAATAATAATCTATATAAATAAAAAGAACAAAAAAGAAAATTAAATATAATAAATAAAATAGTAATATACATAAATAAATAAATAAAATAAATATACAATTAAATAAATAAAATAATAATATATATCATTAAATAAAAATAATATTAAATAAATAAAATAATAATATATATAAATAAATGAACATAAAATAAAATAAATAAAATCGTAATATATAAAAATAAATAAAAATAAATAAAAATAAAATGAAATAAATAAAATAGTAATATATATAAATAAATAAAAAGTAAAAAGAAAATTAAATAAATAAAATAATAATATATATAAATTATTAAAAATAAAATGAAATAAATAAAAGAGTAATATATATAAATAAATAAAAATAAAATAATATAAATAAAATAGTAATATATATATAAACAAAGAAAAAATAAATAAAATAAAATAAGTAAATAAAATAGTAATATATATAAATAAATATAAAATAAAAATAATAATATGAATAAATAAAATAGTAATGTAAATATAACTAAATAAATATAAGATAAAATAAATAAACTAGTAATATATATAAATAAACAAAAATAAAATAACATAATTAAAAAAGTAATATATATAAATAAATAAAATAAAATTATATAAACGAAATAGTAATATATATAAATAAAAAATAAAGATATTATTAAATAAAAAATGGTAATATATACAAATAAATAAAAATAACATTAAATGAAATAGTAATATATATAAATAAATAAAAAATCAAAATTAAATTAAATAAATAAAATAGTACTATATATAAAAAATAAAAATAATATTAAATAAATAAAATAATAATATACATGAATAAATAAAAATAAAATTAAATAAATAAAATAGTAATGTAAATAAATAAATAAAAAATAAAAAATAAAGATAATATTAAATAAATAAAATAGTAGTATACATAAATAGATGAAAATAAAATGATATACATCAAATAGTAATATATATAAATAAATAAAAAATAAAAAAATAAAGATAATATTAAATAAATAAAATAATAATATACATGAATAAATAAAAATAAAATTAAATAAATAAAATAGTAATATATATAAATAAATAAAAAATAAAAAAATAAAGATAATATTAAATAAATAAAATAATAATATACATGAATAAATAAAAATAAAATTAAATAAATAAAATAGTAATATATATAAATAAATAAAAAATAAAAAAATAAAGATAATATTAAATTAATAAAATAATAATATACATGAATAAATAAAAATAAAATTAAATAAATAAAATAGTAATATATATAAATAAATAAAAAATAAAAAAATAAAGATAATATTAAATACATAAAATAATAATATACATGAATAAATAAAAATAAAATTAAATAAATAAAATAGTAATATATATAAATAAATAAAAAATAAAAAAATTAAGATAATATTAAATAAATAAAATAATAATATACATGAATAAATAAAAATAAAATTAAATAAATAAAATAGTAATATATATAAATAAATAAAAAATAAAAAATAAAGATAATATTAAATAAATAAAATAGTAGTATATATAAATAGATGAAAATAAAATGATATACATCAAATAGTAATATATATAAATAAATAAAAATAAAATTAAATAAATAAAATAGTAATATATATAAATAAATAAAAAATAAAAAAATAAAGATAATATTAAATAAATAAAATAGTAATATATATAAATAAAATTAAATTAAATAAATAAAATATTAATAATTACATGATGTTCTTATTTTTTTAAAATAAATTTCTTTATGAAATGGATTTATTCTTTTTAATGCAATCATTTTTCGGCATTCGTTTATTTAACTGCTCCCTGTTTTCAACTTATTTTTTTAGTTTTGAAACTAATGGTTAGTCATTCATATTTGGATTATTCTGACTACTATTTTCATCTCGAGTGTTATTTCGGTCGATGTAATCCCCGGCCTTCTTCAGGTGTATCTTAGCGAGCTCAGAAATTTTTCTGTCGAACTCGGGAATCCGCCGGAAATTTCAATCGAGACCATTTATTTAATTCACGGAGATAGTATGCTCTCATTCCGCCAGCCATGGCTAAGTAAAAGTCCTAAGTAATACGCAATCGTATTTTAAATTTCATCCGTATTGAAGATTGAACCTTCAACCTCTAGAAGAGTGTCACTTACAACCGATTTTTACCAAATACTTAATACTTGTTACTATGAACGTTTGGGGATTGAGACCTGTTTTGGTTTTTAGGTCTGCAATCTTAATATTATTACTATACATCACTAATTATTACACCGATATTTCTTCTATACTCCTAAAAAATTCTCTTTTTGTGTATTGATATTCATATTTAAAAAAAAAACACTTTTTTAAAAGAAAATACGATTTGTCATATATGAATAGCGGAATTGCATTTATCTTCAAAAGATCTAACTACTGCATATTCTTTTAAATATTCGGTTTAATTATTTCCCTATTAGTTTTTTCAGTTTTCTTATGGGATGATCATCTTTAGTTAACTATTACGTGTAATTATATTCATGCAGATATTCAACATGATTTATGCTTGCGTAATATTTGCATAAAAAATTTACAGTGAACACAAACCACTTTCCATATATATATATATATATATATATATATATATATATATATATATATATGCGTATATACGTTTGTTTTTAAAAAATGTGCCTACCAAACTCCTATGTCAGGTTTTGATCTACAGACATGAAACTAACATATCGGATATTCGAACCCATGCAAAACTTTATATATGGATTTGAGCTGGGGTAAATCGGTGCAAAAGTGTGAAAATAAAAAAATGGCATTACGAATATGCATGTGTAACGCAATAGCTATTGGTTCATGTTTTGATTTTTAGCCTCGTTACAAACATAGCTCAGGCATTAACCTCAACAGAAAAAGTAAATCGTAAGCTAATCGTTTAGGTTTCGGTTCTCGGTTGTGGCGCACGAGTCATTTAAAAAACTTTTAAAATCATTACTATATATTGGGTTTAATATAATATTATAATAAATTCGAAATCTGCATTAATCAAAGTATATTTAAGCGTATTTTATGATCAGACAATACCGGGGTGCCTGTTAGTATATATATATATATATATATATATATATATATATATATATATATATATATATATATATATATATATATATATATATATATATAGTGCCACGCAAAAGTATTGGATACATTACATTTTTCTTCATAACTTAGAGTTCAAGATTTTACTTAAAATTTGGTCAGTATATTCCTATTACTATTCTTACTAATATTTGGAGTAGTAATTACAAATTAAAATTAAGAAAATTTATATTAAAGACAAAATATAAATCAACTAACGCAAAAGTATTGGATACATTGATTTAATATTTGGTGGCATAGCCTTTATTGCGTTCAACAGCTTCTTACAGCTTTCTATAGTCGCACACGTTTTTTGCAAAGATATGCAGGTATTTTGCGCCATTCTTCTTTGCAGAACTGTTCTAGTTGTTGAATATTTTGTGGATTCCTCTTGTGAATATTCATCTTCAATATTTTCCACAAACTTTCAATTGGGTTGAAGTCTGGAGACTGACTGGGCCAAATAAGAACGCCACTTCCGTCATTTCTAAGCCATTCTTTGGTTAGTTTGGCAGCATGCTTGGGATTACTATCCTATTGAAACACGAAATTGCTATTATGTCCCAATAAATCAGTAAATTTCGGGAGGTTTTTCTCAAAAATCTCCCTGTACATACGTCCATTCATTCTACCATTAATGATTTCTAGTTCATCAGTACCTTTGGATGAAAAACACCCCCATACTATAATCGAACCATCGCCAAACTTTACCTTTACTTTTTTCTTTTTGTTATAGGTGGTGCCATTTTTACACCATACATGTAAAATTCAAATATCTTACAAACATTTTGAAAACCTTGCAATATCCGACATATTTCATATTGAATGCTAAGAGAAAAGCCACACAAATATTTTCCAGAATAGATAATAATAAAAAATCATACACACCAGACCTTTCTCATAAACAGACATCTTCTTTTACCTACACACACCAATAATACAATAATCTATAACACACTAAACAAACTAAAAATTCCTATCGTACAAACCACATCACTAACCATAAGACATATATTAAAAACCACGAAACATCTCTATAACAAACCAGTTTCCGATGGAGGTATATATACTATTCCTTGCCATAATTGCCATCATAAATACGTTGGTGAAACTCAGCGTAAATTGGAAAAAAGGCTCAATGAACACAAAAGAGATATAAAAAATAGCAATTCTCCAAGTGCCTTATTCTCTCATTCATTGCAACATAACCACACCTTTGACTTTAAACACGCAAAAGTAGTTAAATTTATTTCAAATAAACCGCGCCGGAGACTTCTTGAATCTGCGCTTATCGCAATTTGAAGCACTATTAAACAACGTGGAGGTTTCTATAACATAGAGCCATTAATAAGTAAACTGTTATTAAAAAACATTATTTAACTGTGGACACAGGTTAACTTTCTCACACCATTCAAACACCCCTTGTAATAATTAACACATGATCTCTATCAATAAATTACATAAATAACACTCATTTCATTTTTGTTACAAACTTATATTTGAATTTCAACAGATATATCTTTTTCCCAATAAGAATATAAACTTGCGTTCCTAGTTTTAAAATTATATTAACGACTATATGACGTCACTAAAATTTCCTTCTCCTTAACAGCGCCAGCCCCCCTCCTTTTTGAATTTCCAGCATCAATTTTCCGTTTCTCTCAAATAGAACTGCGTCACACTGTGCACGTGAAACATTTTCAAATATTTTGTACTGGTATATTTTTTGGTTTCTTAATCTCATTCATCCAGAGGAAGTCTCGAAATAAAGACGAAACGTTGATGAACACATAATACGGTTTGTTCCTTTTTATTCCCCCCCTCTCTCTCTCTCTCTCTCTCTCTCTCTATATATATATATATATATATATATATATATATATATATATATATATATATGTGTGTGTGTGTGTGTGTGTGTGTGTGTGCATGTTTTCATTATTTATAATAAATGGTTCCCATATTGTGTAGTTCTGCTCTAATAGTTAATCGTCATTCAGAACATGCAATGATTTAATGAAAAAAAAAACAGCTTCACTTTTATCTAAATTATTCCTATCTTCCTGCTAATAATTTTTATAGAAATTTTGAATAATAATAAAAAAATTGTGAATAATAATAAAATTATTTGAATAATAATAAAAAAAATTGTATAATAATAAAATTTTTTGAATAATAATAAAAACTTTTGAATAATAATAAAAAATTTTGAATAATAATAAAAAATTTTGAATAATAATAAATTTTTTTGATAATAATAGAAAACTTTGAATAATAATAAAAAAGTGTGAATAATAATTAAAAATTTTGAATAATAATAAAACTTTTTGAATAATGATAAAAAGTTTTGAATAATAATAAAAATTTTGAATAATAATAAAAAAATTTTGAATAATAATAATAAACAATTTTTGATTAGTAATAAAAAAATTTGAATAATGATAAAAAATTTTTGAATAATGATTAAAAATTTTTAATAACGAGAAAAACTTTTTGAATAATAATAAATTTTTTTGAATAATAATAAAAAAATTGAATAATAATAATAATAAAAAAAGAAGAACGTGTCATGTTTTGACACCCAAGTATGTTTAAGAATAAAAAAAAGGAACCAACATCATTAACAAAAATATTATATTTGCAAAACGGATGGATTAGAGGAACGTATCGGTTTTTCAGTTGGAAAAGTTAAGTTCTTGTGAGAGATGTATTTAATTTTAAAAAAATGCCGCGCATAACTAAACAAAAATAAGTAAAAAAGAAACGAAAATAACGACAATATTATATTTTCAAAACGGACCGAATATATATATTATATTACATCGCTTTTCAGTTGAAAGTAACAAAGAAAGAACGGGAAATTATGAAGATGTAAAATGGGAGAGCGGAGAAAATATAATCGAACATTTCTTATTGGTTCGAGCCTCAAGCGTTTCTTACTGAATCGACTCCACGTTCTAATTTAAGGAGAAGAGTAAGTGGATCTTGTGTTTACGTTTGTCAGCTTCATAATTTTCTTGCTTTCTTTATTTTATTCCTTTACTCGTCACATTCCATGAGCGAAGAATTGCAGTTTTCTGGATTATAACCTATTATATCTAACACTTATCGTTAGCAAGTTTTTGACCTTGAAGTAGTATTTTTACCACCTTTCATCAAGTGGCTTCATGCCTTAGCTGGATCGATTTTTATAAAAAAAAGGCGAGTTGACTACCTCCCCAACAACTCTAAACAAACGTCAGAAACACCGTTTCCCAGTCATATTCTAGAGAAAGCTGACGGAGTCACTAGTGACACATGGCCGAGGCGACTAAGACGTTGGAACTGACATTGCAAGTCTCCAAGGTGCTGAGTTCAATCTTGAGCGAAAGCAGTGGCAGTGATAACACAACGGCAGCGACAGCGATAGACGCAGCAGCAACAGCATTAAGCGGTAGCGGTAGAGACGGCCTGAATGGAACGAGAACAAGGTACCCCCGTAACAATAAAGGGTTGGGTTCGAAATTCCCCCCCCCCCAAAAAAAAAGAGTTCCCGAGTTCGAGATACACCTGAAGGATGATACGGCCGAAAAAAGCACCGAAGAGGAGGAAGTGAGTTCAAAAAACAAAATCCATAATGAAACCACTTCATCCCAGAACTCTTCGGGACAAGATCAAAATGTAGAATCTGTTCTTCGGATGCTACACTTCAGTTTCTTGTTCTCTGTCAGTGGAGGAAAAGTTCTTCACAACTAAGACAATTTTTATTTTTGTTCCTTTTCTCCACGTTAAAAAACGACCCTGATGTCTAACTCTGTCCCGTGGGGAGGCATTGTAAATAAGAACTATAGACAGTTGAAAAGATGTCGTTGTCTTTTTATTATTCCAAGTTGCCACACGTGCTGTCCTAATTCAAAATGACTGAATGAAAGAACCAAACAACTGGAGGAGAGAGAAAGAGAGAGAGAGAGAGAGATAGAAAGAGAAAGAGAGAGAAAGCGATTGTCATCATCATTAAAGCGATCATCATCAAAATCAGACGAAAGTCATATCAAAGCAATGAGCCAACTTGAGCTTGTCTATCTTCATTTATATAACATACCATTCTGCGAGCATTCTTTATATAACATACCATTCTGCGAGCATTCTTTATATAACATACCATTCTGCGAGCATTCTTTATATAACATACCATTCTGCGAGCATTCTTTATATAACATACCATTCTGCGAGCAAATATATAAAACATGCAAACTACATTTGTATCTTTATATTGACAGTACAACACATTAGTAGTTCTCTGGCTCATGCGTAAACGTCTTAGTGTAACGCTATACACGTTTACACGTGTAGACTCAAGTACATAGCAAGGAAGATAGCAGTAGTAATAACTTGACTTCTTTTTTGTAATAATAACATTTTATCTTATTCTCCCGCCACGCGTGACTTCTCGTTACGGCTCTGACGTAACCCAGACTCTAACGTGATCGTTTCTCTAACGTTTTTATACTCTTTTTCCTTACAGTGACGTCATTTCACATTTTGTATGCATTCGCATACGCGCGTCCGCGCTCTGTTGCATTACCAAATGTTTTGAAAAATTGTATTATTTGGATTATCCGGACTACTATTCTCATCTTGAGTGTTATTCCCACACCCTGTCGATCGATGTAACCTCCGACCTTCTTAAAGTGTATTTTCATAATGGTTGTTATTAGTGAATGATTATAAAGTAAATTGAAGTTTTTTAATTGTGAGTTACCACTTGACAAGGCCCGAAATCCATTCGAGGATAAGGATTAATGAATGTAAAGTGATATTGTAGTAATCGTTGTAATGCTGCAAATTGGTTAGAATTTGTTTATTTATGGGGAAGGCTCAACAAGAACTTGTTTACATTGGATTTGAAGGCTACCATGTTGTATTCAACCGGGAAGCAGACCAGCGGAACAGTGTTCTACAGGCGGGTAGTTTTATGAATAAAGCATTGTTCATTAAATCCGCGTTTAGATATAGGTATGTATAGAGAGTGAGGTAAATAGTATATAGCCGAGTGTGTTTTTATGAAAGTTTAGCAAAGGGGAACCATTAATGAAAGCCCAGTAAAGCTCTTTCCATGAAAATAACGGCAGAGCAAAGACAGGCTCGCAACGTCTCTTTTGTGGGAAAAAGGTTGCTGGAAAGATAAAAAAGCATCACCTACAATGTTTCGAAGCCTGTTGTGAACTCTATCAAGGCTTGATATAGCGCGCCGAGCAGCTCCTACCCAGATGCACACCGGCAGTGAGATACCTACTGGAGCAGTAGAGTGATCCAACCATTTTCCCAGCGATCTTGGCAACAGATTTAATACATGTTGATATAAGAGTAAATTCCGAACGGTAAAATCGATTAGATCGATATATAAACTTTTAAAGGGTAATACGTTTCGTTGGATTTAACTCCGTAGTATTTTGATTGAGCCAGTCCAAATTATGTTCTTTGCTCTATCTTGATTACATGCTAAATTATAAATACAGCCGTAAAAATACGCAGTAAAATGTGTTTATACATCCATAATCTTATCTTTTATCCAAATTTCCTGCACTCCTAGTTATATCAAATTAGATTAATACATGGTTTTAGCATGATTACTGCCTGGTTTTTAACTCAGTTGGACTTGAAAACATTCCCATTCTTTATAAAACCTTGTTTAGCCTGTGAATAAATGTACCAAATGACATTAAATGATTGATTCGAAAATGTACGCGTAAATGGTGAGCATCTACCCAGTACACATTCGGCCTTTTTTTCTCTCTTTTTTAAATTTCTATCTTAATTGAGTTGCATTCTCTGTCTTGCTAATGTGCTGTTTAGCTAAAAGCTACAACAACAAAAAAGAGGACAACCGTTTGATACAACACGCATGCCTATAAAGAGATTTTTTATGCGCTGCCAACGTATTTACCTTACTCTCCTCAACTCGAGTAAACATTTAATTTTTCGTAGTCGTAGCCATAAATTAATTATTGGTTCAAGAAAAAACAATGTGTTTGTTACAACAGGTATTTTGTATTATATATATATATATATATATATATATATATATATATATATATATATATATATATTTAAAGAAAATAGGTGAAGAAATTCCAACGAGAGAAAAATGTATATTTAAATAAGGGGGGGGGGTCACCAACAATGTGTATTTTTTTAACATTATTTTATTATTCCGTGTTTTGGTTTTTCATTAAAAATTATGTTTAGATCATTGTAATACTGTTTTTAAATCATTGAAATTGTTTTTAACGCATTTTAGACGTTCTGTGAAGTGTCCTCTTCAGAAAGTATTTAAAATGTTTAGAATATATTCAAGATGTTTTAAAAATGAACAGAACATTTTCGTAGTTCATTTGAAATGGTCCGAGAGGTGGAAACATGTGTACACGATTCTACTTTTCATTCGTATGTCCAATTTTTATAACTGGTTCATTGAGCTGGACTGATGCCTTATGTTTCTGATAGTTATCTCAGTAATGAAGGATTTCTCACACACACGCATACAGCCACACACAGGCATAACACCCCTGTCTCTAATACAACACATTTAACAATACCAACCCTTCTTAACCTCGAAACCAACAGCACTAGGAAACACCTAGAACCATAGTGTAATATCTGTTCCAATACATATCTCCCCCTCAGTCAGTAGAGGAGATATCTTTCATGACTGAGATAACTATAATCCCTTCTGTCATCCCTCCTCCCATACCTATGCCCCTCCAAGTGGCCTCTCTCCTCTGGGGACGAGATCTTCCCCACACTAAGAACCGATCCTGGGCCTAGCCATACCCACATGGGGAGACAAATAAATAGAAACATTAAAAAAATCCCCTACGTATATTTATTAATACACCTCTTTACCTAAAAACATAATATTAAGAACACCCGAACAGTCTAAGACTGCAACGAAAAATCACAATACTAAAATCTAAGAATCCAAAAAATAAATATCAAAACTGAATGAAAACACCCCTCCCCTTACTTCAGAGGAGCTGCCTCCTCCTACCACACACACATTAGTAATGACCTTGAATCACAGTTACCTTCCTCGGGAAGCAAATAACTTTATAATACTATGAAACCGAACATACATTCATCAAACAAATAAAAGAAAACACAAGCACACACACATCCTACCCTATGCACTCAGTTGACCAAGTACCAATGGGCCCCTCACCCCCACTCAAGTAAGAGTAAAAAAGGAAAAAAATGAGAAAAAACAAAGAAAGATAAACAGAAACACAAGCAGAGAGAGAGAGAGAGAGAGAGAGAGAGAGAGAGAGAGAGAGAGAGATAAGACATGATTCCAGCCCAATGAACCAGTAATAAAAATTGGACATACGAATGAAAAGTAGAATCGTGTACACACGTTTCCACCTCTTGGAACATTTCAAATGAACTACGAAAATGTTCTTTTCATTTTTTACACGTCTTTAATATATTCTAATCATTTTAAATACTTTCTGAAGATGACGCTTCAGAGAACGTCTGAAACGCGGTAAAAACAATTTCAATGATTTAAAAACAGTATTACAATGATCTAAACAAAATTTTCAATGAAAAACCAAAACACGGAATAATAAAATAATGTTAAAAAAATACACATTGTTGGTGACCACCCCCTTATTTATACATATATATATATATATATATATATATATATATATATATATATATATATATATATATATATATATATATATATATATATACATACATATATATATATATGTATATATATATATATGTATATATATATATATATGTATATATATATATATATATATATATATATATATATATATATATATATAGTAATTTATAAAATATATATGGCGATTAAGCTACACTGAATATTCCGCGTTTCATCCACTCTAGGACTCCTCAGGCTTATGCGCATAAGCCTGAGGAGTCCTATAGTGGATGAAACGCGGAATATTCAGTGTAGCTTAATCGCCATATATATTTTATAAATTACTAACTAGCTCTACCTACGTATTTAGCACTTTTGAAGTAAATACTTAAAGTTTGCTCATAAATGTATACTTTCGTATATTGATTTTATGTGAGTAAATTAAGTAGTTATATATATATATATATATATATATATATATATATATATATATATATATGTATATATATATAATTCCGTTTGTTTCTTCCTTAGTTTGTCCGTACTTTACGTTTAAAAAACATTAATTTTTGAAATATAAACTGCTTCCAAAAATGGCCAAATTCGCGAAATTTTAATTTAAAAAGGCAATTCTGCCAACCGTGGACAAGAATATAAGAGTGACCTCCCTTTGTATGTAGCCTCATTTTCAAATATCATTATAATAATATCTGACGATTTTTGCAATGGTGGGAGAAAGGAACTTGTAGTAATTTCGACGTGCATCAATTCTTCACAGTAAAATAGATCAGAAAAAGATCAGAAAAGAGACATTACGTAAAAAGGGAACATTCGAAAGTAACAGGTAAAAAAGAAAAATGTCTGTCTAAAGGTGATGGACTGAAGGAGTAAATTAAATATTGTCTCTTACTATGTGATTTTATTATTTTATTGAACTATGTAGCACAATATTAGTCTCTGAGTATTTCTTTAATTATATTTTCACTTCAAACAAGGCACGGTGCCACTTTGATGTAGGGAACTACTATCTTAGACATAATTTGCAGGGATATTATGTAGGAAGTTGAGCAGCACGATGTCTGTTTACATTACACTTGAACTTCTGCATGTCAGTACAGTTTGGGAAGCAGGAACCTGGAAGGGAATTCCAGAGTCTAGCAGTTCTAGGGAAGAAACTATTAGAGTAGAAGTCTTTTTGGTATCTGGAGATCTCTACTGTGTAGGGGTGGGATTTCCTCGTTTGTCGGATTTTTCGGGGGATATTTATGCCGAGGTGACACAAGAGCTTGCAGTTCGTCAGTGCATCTTCCATTAAAGTATTTGTAAAACAGATAGAGGGATACAACATTTCGTCGATGGGCCAGAGTTTAAAGTCCAGCTGAGAGTGCGGGACCAAATAGCTTGGCGACTATCTTTTGAAATTTGTCTAAGAGTGAGAGACTAGTAGCAGATGCGCCAGCGACAATGTGGCAACAGTACTCGATACATGGGCGAATGGTAGCCTTGTAGAGGTACAGGATACTCGCAGGCGTAAGTAACTTTCTATCACGGTAGGGAGTACCAACTTTTTTTTGCAGTAGTCCTGATAACACCCTCGATGTATCTATTCCAACTCATGTTTAAGTCGAGGAGTTCAAAGTACTTTCAGGTAATGTTTCTTTGGTCATGGTTATTAGTGAAAGAGAAGGTTTCTTGGAATTATTAAAGGAAAGGAGATTAGTATTGAAAGCATTGAATGTGATCATCTATTTTTGTCCTCATTCCACTAGAGACTGGAGGTCTTCCTCTAAGATTTCCGCCATTGCCTTGGATACGTGTTCATTCGTGTACTCCTCGTGTCTGTTACAGAGCGTGTCCAGTCAGCAAATATACCCATATCAAAGACTATTTTATCAGTGAAGGCATTTATGAATATCTAGAGTCATAAAGGTCCAAGGATCGATCCCTGAGGTACTCCCGCATTTATATCATATTGTTTTGATGTACGATTATAGAGAACAACCTGGATTTCTATCTTATTTAAGTAGGATTTAATTATGTTATGTATTCGTTCAGTAATACCATACAATCTGATTTTCCTAGGTATACTATTTCGATATATATATATATATATATATATATATGCGGCAAACAGAAAGTCCGCACTTATATCTTTTCAAAACCTGCAATTTAAGCTAAATTTAATGTAACTGTTTAAAAAAAACTATACCTCATTTTATTCGCCTGTTTATTCTTCTATAATTTTACCTGTTCATATTTGACTTTTAATTGAGATATTCTAGTGTTCATGTCAATTTAAAAAAAAACTATTATCTATTTGTACTGACTTATGTTGGAAAAATCTGCGGTATGCATGCTGCACAAGAAGAAGTACACCATTGAAGAGAGTGAGGGTTGCTATAGAATTTTCGCGTGAGGACATTTGATTTAATTGCTGCTTTGAACCATTCAGTGGTCTCATTTGCCCACTGTTCCGCAGAAAGAGAAAATATTTCCACATGGAGCATCTTTGATATGATCTCTAATAGCATTTCAGCCAGCTTCATTGTAGCTATTGTCGTTTCGAGCAACTTGGAGTCGAAAATCTAGGGTGACGTCTATCATTTTTACAGAATGATCCGCATTCTGAGAGGGCAATGGGCATTTGTTGCACAATCGCCAGGAAATATAAGAAATACGTCCAGAAGTGAGGCATGCTGGTTCTGACGGTCTGGGAGACGGGTTGGGAACATTACTGTCTTTGTCAAGGAATGGGATATAGAAAAGTTATGTGTGATGCTACCAGTTGTGTTTGGGTAATTAGAGAAGCTAAGCCTATTACTGTGGTGGATATATTTGTAAATACGGATACTTATAAATGAGAGTCTCAAGTTAAAAGACGAATCATTGTTCGAATGTGCGTCTGGTTTGATCGTTATTTTGGATTTAACTGCCATTTTATTTTATAGTTTCAGTTTAAGATTAGAAGTACTAGTAAAAGCGGATGTGCATAACCACCATCATGCAACAGAAGCAGACCATCAGCTGACTCACCGTTCACAGGGATGTGGCCTTGACAATGCCCACCGGAGATTGGGTCAGGGCCCCTTTCCGTATGCGACATGGCACTACAACCATTCTGATATAATGCAAGTGATAATTAAGCAGCCGCTCTAAGCGCTACCAAAGAGTTAGAGCACCTGTGTAGTCAGTCCGAATACAGCAGCCAGACAAACTGTTAAACCTATCAGACAAGTATGGCCCGGTCCAATCATATAAGCACACATGGTAAACAAGCACTCCTAAAATACCCAGTTTTAGGGGAAGAGAATGAGGCGGATGCGGGGGACGTCGTTCATTACCTTAGTCAGGAAACAAGGCCATGCACAGGGCGTTTCTAGTGAGTCTCTGTGGTCTTACCTCTACTTCTGACTAATAGGAAAAGAAGGAGTATGAAAGCCAGACGATAGGCAGAGCATACCTACTCCTTAAACATTTCCTTCCGCTGTGACGTAATCTCGCGCACAGGTTCGGTCATTTCATACGTGTCCCCGGCTCTGTTACATCTCTTGTTAATTCGTGATGTCACTGCTGGGACACGAAACCTTACCCGAATTCTAATTAGAAAAAAAAAATGCCGTTACATGATAAGGACTGTCCCCTTTTTATGTAAGTATAAAAATAGAGAGATTTAGTTAAAATGAAAATGAAATAGAATAGACAATATTCGGACCTCGTAAATTAGGTTTAGAAATAGATTACGAGAGAGAATTAGAAAATGGAATGTAAAACAAACCATTGTTTAGCTTAGAGATAAAATAGTTTCAAGAAAAGAATGTGCATTGTCAATTTTGTTATAAAAATTCAATAGAAAGAATGCAACTACAATATAATTTAATAAACATGTTTTTAACATATTGGAAAAATAGGTTACTGGGAATATAGGTTAAAATTCCTTTTGTAAACAAAGGAAAAAGTTTTGGACACGCATGTCCAGAACACGTGAAAGGAGACACATGTTTTAACATGTGTATGACGTCATGGAAAAAGGGGAAGTTCTAGATATAGTTAGAAACTTGAGAGAAACTGAGGAGAGACGGAGAGAGAGTCTGAGGACGACAGACGACAGTCCAGACATGGACATTCGAACGTCTAGAAGCGAGACGGTAATATTTAAAACTTAGAATGAAGCTTTGAATTCTTGATGAGAAAACCACGACCGGTCGTGAGAAGAAATAAACCCATCATGTGGTTTTATAAACGTCGTCTTTGTGTTGTAATTCTACCAAAAGGTAAAGTGAAAATTGTTATTATATGTCTTGTATATCATGTGGTTTAAAATGTCTTAACATACACATCTTACATACACGTCTCGACATCTCATGTCGACAATGTGAACTCTACATCTCATATTACACTTCTAAGTATGAACATTTTTATATATATGAATCTTTATAACACGAACAATCTCTCAACAACATCTCTCTCTTACAACATCTCTTCCTAAGACTCTCTTACAACAACATCACTTGTAATAAGACATCTCTCCCTAAGACACAAAGACAAACTCTAAACAAACTCTCTCTTGATAAAACTCTTTTAATAAGACTCCTAAATATAACGATGCTAGACTTAATGTTTAAACCTTACGTGGACATTTACCCTACTAACTTTATCTTGACACTCTCGCATCGAAGAAACAGCCAGAAAACTACATATGGACTGTGCGCATTGCGTTGTTTGCAGCCATATTAAAGTTTGTTAAGGAATTACAATTAAGAAAACTAATTCCCGCCATTTTTAATGTGATTACATTTCTCACCACACTTCGTTTCAGTTGTATGGATGGTCTGGTTTCTTTTTCTTTTCTTTTTCTTTTTTCACAATCGCTGTTTTTTTTCTCTTTTTAATTTTCTTCTTCTTCTTCTTCTTCTTCTTTTTTCTTTTTCTTTGTCTTCTGTGATGCTTCTTACTCTTCTCTTGTCTTATCTTTCTCCAAACTCACGGAATTCGAAATCACTCGTAAATATTGGTTCATTAACTCTAAATAGTTTTTGTTTAAAATACAATAAAAAGAAACTAAAATTGTTTGTAAACAAAAATAATTAAATAGAAAACAAAATCGAATAAAATCAACTAATGTGTCAATCAAATACGATTACATACATTACGAGTGTCGATTCTTTTTATGTTTTTACTCTTATTCCATGGATTAGGCTATGTATGTATGTATGTATGTATGTATGTATGTATGTATCTATCTATCTATCTATCTATCTATCTATCTATTAATATGCATTTATATTAACAAAGGGAAAAAAAATATAGTAACTGAAATATAATAAAGCAGCACAGTTAAATTTCATAAAATATAATTAATGAATAAAATATGTAAGAGAATAACAGAACAGAGTACACTTTTAATGTAACGTGATCGTCTTGAGGGAGCGATTTGCTCCCCATTGGGGGGATTGAGACCCCCTGACACCTGAGAAAGACCGGGTAAATGAGAGAGAGAGAGAGAAAGAGAGAGAGAGAGAGAGAGAGAGAGAGAGAGAGAGAGAGAGAGAGAGAGAAAGTCATTCACAGACACACTGTTCAGCTGTATTACATCTGTACAGTGCGGCTATACTAGCAACTACTTCAAACCAACATTGAAACTTTTAACCGCCTAAGAGACAATCGGCAATCGGCGCTTCTAACCCTAACCCTACTTAGCTGCTGCTAAGATGGGAATGTGAAATTAAAATGATCAAACACTGTCCAAACGCCTTAGCTCTAATTGAACATATATATATATATGTGTGTGTGTGTGTGTGTGTGTGTGTGTGTGTGTGTGTGTGTGCGTGTGTGTGTGTATGTGTGTGTAATCACGTTGACACGCAAGTTCTCGCCAGATCACTGAAGTTAAGCAGTTATGAGCCTGGCCAGTACAAGATGGGTGACCGTTTGTAAAGGCTAGGTGCTGTATATACTGCGTCGAGTCGTAGAAATTCCCACATTGGTATCTGAGGGCGCATTAATTTACTGAGAAAGATGCATCCCCAGTCTTCGTTAAGACATGCACTTAGAAGAAATGTAAAAAACAAGCGGCCTGCTGTATGTTCTGTCCTATGACAGTAATTTGCACCCACAAAGTAATATCAAAAAGTGTGGTTGGTTCTACACGAAATCTTCACAACTATAAACAAATCATCTATGTTGCGACGTAGCCTCGTATGTCAAAATCGACGGGAAAGTTCATTTTATGCATGTATATATCTATATATTTTTTTTTTTAACCAAATATTTAGGATATTAAAATACATTAAAATCAGGCAATATTCATATACCAATAAAAATCCATATGAATTGACTCAACTATTAAGCTTCATGATTATAAGTTTTTCTAATAAACATATGAATATATTTTCACAAAATAATACAATAAAAATATAAATGATAGCATCATATTGCGTATTTCCATATTCGTTTTTCGACCATTCGGACAATTTCAAACATTATGCCATTCAAAACATTTCAAAATAGCCGCTTTTCAAACGGCGAAATACACTATTTACATATATGGGTATATTTCAAATCTCTATTTAAGCAGTTGAATCTACCTCCAACCCACTCTGTTTTGTATTTTTGTATGATTATTTTCATTAGCCATGGAATTTATAAATCGCCGCATTTTCGTATTTCTAGTTTTTAAATTATATGTCAACCAATTACCTACCTTAATATTACATTAAACCTCTGTGTTTTTTTTTATTTAAGTAATTATTTTGGCTGGTTCAAAACTGCATTTAAGTAATTATTTTGACTGGTTCAAAACTGCAATCGAAGCGCATGTTCCCATGCGGAAATTTTATAGTAAGCCCCACTCTCCCCAATGGTTTACGTCGACTTGTGCAACTGCCATTACTCAAAAGCAGCATGCATACCGTAGGTTTAACCGACATAAGTCCAGTTCAAACAGACTGAAGTATATAGAAGCTAGAAATAACGTTAAGAAAGAAATAGCGACAGCTAAGAGAGAATTTACGGAAACAACTAAAAAGCGCATCGAAGCACAAAAACTAGGAACTCGAGACTTCTGGAAAATCTACAACAGTGTAGTAAATAATGGGCAATCAACAATTCCCCCACTAACCAACAATCACGAGGTTGTCTCCTCAGCAACCGACAAGGCTAACATGCTTGCCAGTCGGTTTGCCTCAAACTCCACACTGGACCCTTCCAACCACCCCCTACCTGACTTTCCTATGCGGACAGACGCCACACTAGACGATCTGAAAACCACCCCTGCTCAGGTGCATGCTATCATAAAAAACCTTGACACCTCAAAAGCATGTGGAACCGATCTTATCCAAGCTGTGCTATTAAAAAAGTGCTCAGCCGAAGTAGCTCCAGTTCTCTCCAAACTCTACAACAAATGTCTTAATGAAGCTTGCTTTCCGGGCTGTTGGAAAACTGCTTCTGTTGTACCAGTATTCAAGAATTCTGGCGAAAGGACAGACCCATCAAATTATAACCCCATTAGCCTCCTCCCACTTTTTGCCAAAATATTTGAGACCATAATTAACCATGCTCTAGTCCATCATCTTACAGATGCTAAACTACTGACTGACAAACAATATGGATTTAGACAAGCCAGTTCCACAGCAGACATCCTCACTGTGATCTCTGAACGTATATACCAATCACTGGACAAAGCGGGGGAAGGCAGAGCGGTAGCTCTAGATATATCTAAGGCTTTTGACAGGGTATGGCATGAGGGTCTCCTCAGTAAAATCAGATCATACGGTATCACTGGTAGAATACTTAACATAATTAAATCCTTCTTAGATAAGAGAAAAATCCAGGTAGTCCTCGACGGTCGCACATCTAAACAATATGATATAAATGCGGGAGTGCCCCAGGGTTCTATCCTTGGACCTCTATTGTTCCTGATATTCATAAATGACCTCCCCGACAACATTGCCTCTGAGATGGGTATATATGCTGATGACACTACACTCTATGGCAGACACGACAGGAAGACGAATGAACACATTTCTAAAGAAATGGCAGAAACACTAGAGGAAGACCTCCAATCTGTAGTGGAATGGGGACAAAAGTGGTTGGTCGCGTTCAATGCTGCCAAGACTAAACTAGTTTCATTCAATAATTACAAGAAACCCTCTCTACCACCCATAGCAATGGCCAACGACTCTTTATCTGAGAGTCCATCTTTCAAACTCCTTGGCCTAACGTTCACAGGAAACATGAGTTGGAACAATTACATTGAAGGCATTGCCAGGGCCGCTGCAAGAAAGGTAGGCTCTCTCTACCGTGCTAGAAAACTACTAACACCCGAAAGTATCCTGCACCTCTATAAGGCCACCATTCGCCCATGTATGGAGTATTGCTGCCACATCTGGGCTGGTGCATCTGCTACTAGTCTCTCGCTCCTTGACAAGGTTCAAAAGAGAGTCGCAAACCTGATAGGCCCTGAACTGGCATCTAAGCTTCAGTCTCTGTCCCATCGACGAAATGTTGCATCCCTCTGCCTTTTCTACAAGTATTTTAGTGGTGAATGCCCTGACAAACTGCAATCACTTGTGCCCCCACGACGCGAGCACCCTCGACAAACCCGACAGGCTACTAGATCCCACCCCCACACTGTAGAGATCCCTAGATGTAAAAGATCTTTTTACTCCAATAGTTTCTTCCCCAGAACCGCAAGACTCTGGAATTCCTTTCCAGGTCCCTGTTTTCCCAACAGTACTGACGTGCAGAAGTTCAAGTGTAACGTGAACCGACACCTTGCTGCCCAAATCCCTACATAGTACCCCAGTAGTTGTTGCCCCTGATAGTAGCCCCCTACACCAAAGTGGCAATTTGCCTTGTTTGGGGTGAAAATGTAATACAAAAAAAAAAAAAAAAAAAATTGCGTTATTTTCTAAATACTAAACTATCTCAAATTAGAATTTATATGTCCCAACTATATCCTATCCAATCTACGATAGTTTCGTATCTGTTTTGTTTACATCTACGATGTCATAATTCATTTTCTGTCTCGTGTAATTAATTTTAATTAAAAGATTAATTTTTAAAAAAATGTTAATTAAAATTTATCTTTATCTCATACTTATAATGTCATTAATTTAAATTTTAAATTTATTTTACAATTCATTTAATCCATATATAAGTATTCTATTTTAATTACCTCTATTTTCCTCTTCAATAACATTCTTAAAATCTTTTCGTTGTAAGGGAGATAACCAAGTTTATTAAATTCTTATCAATATATAAAAAATGCTCCGCTGAGGTTGCTCCAGTTCTCTTCAAACTTTGCAATAAATGCTTTAACGAATCTTGCTTTCCCGACTGCCGAAAAACGGTTTCTGTAATAACAGTCTTCAAGAATTCTAGTGAAAGAACTAACCATTAAATCATCGCCCCATTAGCCTTCTCCCGCTTTTCGCCAAAATATTTGAGTCCTTAATTAATCAAGTCCTAGTCCAACACCTCACAACTGCTAACCTCCTGACCGACAAACAATATGGATTTAGGCAAGCCCATTCCATAGCAGATATCTTAACGTTAATCTCTGAACGTATATACCGTTCACTGGATAAAACAGGGGAGGGTAGAGCTGTAGCCCTCGATATATCTAAGGCTTTTGATAGGATATGGCACGGTGGTCTTCTAAGGAAAATTAGATCATATGGTATCACTGGAAGAATACATAATGCAATGAAATCCTTCTTAAGTAAGAGAAAAATCAAAGTTGTCCTCGACGGTCGTACATCTAAACAATATGAGATAAATGCGGGAGTATCTTGGGGGTCTATCCTTGGATCTTTACTATTCCTGATATTCATAAATGACCTCCTTGATAACATTGTTTCGGAGATGGGTATATTTGCTAATGACACCACTCTTTATAACATGCAAGAGGGGGGAGAATGAACACATATCTAAGGAAATGGCAGAAACACTAGAGGATGACCTCTAATCTGTAGTGGAATGGGGAAAAATGGATGGTCAAATTCAATGCTGCCAAGACTAAATTTGTTTCCTTCAATAATTACAAGAAACCTTCTCTACCACCAATAGCAATGGCCAAGAACACATTACCTGAAAGTACTTCCTTTAAACTCATCGGCCTAATGTTTACATTGAACATGAACTGGAATAGATACATTGAGAGTATTGCCAAGGCTGCTTCAAAGAAGGTGGGATCTCTCCACCGTGCTAGAAAACTACTTACGCCTGAAAGTATCCTGTACCCCTTATAAGGCCACTATTCGGCCATGTATGGAGTACTGTTGTCACATTTGGGCTGGTGCATCTGCTGCTTGTCTCTCACTCCTGGACAGGGTTCAAAAGAGAGTCGCCAACCTGATAGGTCCTGGACTGTCGTTTAGGCTTCACCTTCTGTCCCACCAACGAAATGTTTCATCCCTCTGCTTATTCTACAAGTACTTTAATGGTAAATTCTCTGACGAACTGCAAGCACTTGTACCCCCTCGATCTGACTACCCCCGACAAACCCGAACAGCAGCTAAGTCCCACCTCTTCAAAGTAGAGATTCCCAAGTGTAAGACAGACTTTTACTCCAATAGTTTCTTCCACAGAACTGCTAGACTTTGGAACTCCCTTCCGGGATTCTACTTTCCCATCTGTACTGACATGTAGAAGTTCAAGTGCAACGTGAACAAACATCTTGCTACTTATCTCCCTTCATAATGCCCCTGCAACCTATGTTCCCGATTGTAGCCCCCTATTTCAAAGTGGGGTGAAAATTGAATAAAAAAAATTCTTTTTTCAATACCAATTTCTTTAAATTTTTTAGTTTTAAACTTATACTTCTTACATTAGCTTTTATTTACCAATCTCTAATTTATTTTTAATTTTATATTTTTATTAAATTTATTCTACTCTATCTTAGCTGAAGTTGAAGATCTACTAATTTATTTCTCTATTACAATCTTTAAAAATTTTAGTATTAAATTTAGTAATTCTCTTTAAACACATTTCACCCTCAATATATTCTGTAAATTTTTCCTTTCTAAATTTATTTACATCAGGTTTTAGGTGTGATGAAGGGAATTAATTTCTATGAAGACAACTTTATATAGCAGCTAACCTTTTTTTAAAATTTCTCTTTACAATTCGTTTTTCGTTTCAAGTACAGATTATATTATTTTGATTTACTTTCTAGTCTTATCTACTATTGCCTATTTTAATTAATTTTTTTATTTTTACGGAGTTTCATGACCCAATCCCTTCTCATTTTTCTAACCTTATCCCTATTCTTATTTATTTCATTCTTAGGTCTAATTTTAAATGATGTAACATTGTTTCAGTATTTGTCCTTAAAATCATTTCGTCCCCTAGGTACATCTTTTTTATATTATCCACCTTAACTTCACATTTGTACACAGTTTCAGAAATTAAGCAATTGCCTTCCAATGGACATTCGTTAAGTAATCTATAGTTACAGTTTCTTTCCAAATTTAGTTCATCTGATTCAATCTTATCATTATTCATTATCTTGTTTATCCTATCATTATTATAACTTACCACCGATTGAAAATAAAAGTATAACTGGGTTCTTATTAATTGTGTTTTACTTAATCTATTCTTTGGGGAGAGTCTTCTTATTTTTTTTGTAAAATTATTTACGGATATTATTTTGATTATGTTCGCTAAAAGGCGGATTAAACCAGACATGTTATTTGCGTCTAATTATATTATTTTTAATATTATTTGTACAATTATATGTTTCTTCATTATTTTCTAATTCCATTCTTTTTATTTTTCTTATTATTTTGATACCTGTTTTATTCTTAGCATTTCGTCTTCCATTTATGGCCATATTGTGTAACTTATTTTGCTATTTTTATTATTCACTTCCTTTATGTATTTAGATTTTCCATGATATCCTGATCTACTTAAAACTTCATTACAATAATCGTTATTCCTATGAAAAATACTCGCATTTTGTGATAACCCGGATATTCATTCTCATATACTAGTGATAATAGCTTTTTTATACACTTAGGATAAGTCAATTTGTAATCTATATAAAATAGTGTTTGTTTAGGTTCATACGTATTGTCGTTAAGATTTAGATTTAGATTTAAAAATACTATTTTACAATTGCAGTGTGGTGTTATTTCTAACTTAATTTCATAAAAAATAATTTAATTTTCATTCAATTTTTTTCTGTAATTCGATCGCTGAAATTAACTAAAAATTATGCATCATCTCTATATAGCTCCCCATTTAAACACGGTATTAAGCATGTACATTACTATCGAGCCAGTAATCTTCGATAAGTCAGGATACCACATCGTGATATCAAAGCGGTTCTTTCCATCCTTTCTTGTCCATAATTCAGATTTATATCTAATTATGGGCTTCCTTGATAGTTTTACAATCTCATTTTCTAATTTAGTTACATCTGTTTCACTTTCCGGTAATTTCAGTGCCTTCTCAAGTAGTTCAGAAGGATATCAAGTATAATCAATTTATTTTTTTGCTACTTAGAAAATTTTCTGGAACAGACGGTGCAATAACTCTAATGCTGGGTTTATTGTTGAAGTCTTTCAACAAATATCGAGGGTTTAGTTGTTTAGATACATCTATTTTATCCTGAATGTTTACAAATTTAATGATCCTCTTCCGTTGCCTTTTTATATTTTCTTATTAAGTTAACCCAAAATAAGTTTATTATATGTTTCAAAGTTCATACAATATATGTTCGTTGTCTAATTTGCTGGGTTTTCTATTATTTTTTCAACACCTTAATTATTTTAAGGTTTTAAGTGTTTTTGCTTTTTTAACTCTTAAATCATTCACAAGGTTCAACAAGTCCAATTCGAATATATATATATATATATATATATATATATATATATATATATATATATATATAAATATATTGGTTTTCAACTTTCCTTTGTCACTGGAATCAAGTAGTGTCCGTCTGGTTAAAGAGCAATTATTGATTGCAAAATCTGCTTCAAATATATATATATATATATATATATATATATATATATATATATATATATATATATATATTCTTTTTGAAAATTTATCATTTCATAAGCTGGAAAGCTATAGCAAGCATCTATATGAGTACTTTAACCATAGTTCCTGATTTCAAAAGGCGAAAAATTAAAAGATACATCTGCCTTACTTTAATGCTAGGTTTATTTATGGTGCATTTTACATTTAATAAAAACCCTTTCCAATATTTGCTGATGAGGAAACCTTGTTTAATAAAAACCTATATGTAATAATTATTGTCCGTAACTTGATGTCTACCACAATAAAAACATTGTTTTCCGAAACGATCGTACAAATAATTGATTTTGTTGTTGTTCCTTCTTATGAAACGGATTTTTAATTTAATTATAATTTGATTTTTAAATTATCAATCACATTACTAAATATATATATATATATATATAACTTGGTAATTTGTATATATATATATATATATATATATATATATATATATATATATATATATAACCTGGTAATATGAACAATTAATTGAAAAATAGTTATTCATTATGAAGAAAAAGAATAGATGGTGTTTTATCCTTTACTGGTCCTGTAAAAATCAATGCTGAATACGAAAAAAATAATTGCAGACAAATATATTAATGGAAGAACATAAAACCTCTGAAGTCTAAAAAACAAGAAAAACTAGAAATTCACAGTTATCTACCCTTGACTGTGGTTACTCTATCAGGACATCTGTGATAAACAGTGAAAACGATAAATACACTATAAACTTTCTAATTCTTTATGTAACAAGTCTGAAAAGAAATTTTCAGCTATCGTAAGCAAAATAATGCAGGGAAATAAAATTGGAAGGAAAATACAAACGAAACATCGCATGCTAGGTGATAAGAATAGTTAATTTAGAGTTTGTAGAATCTGCCCAATAGTTATAATCAAGTAAACATTTGAGAAAAGTAGCAAGTCGCGATGACATTTTATACATTTAAGTGTAAATCTTTGGGAATAAAATAATAAATACGTCAATTTTTATTTGAATAAATTAAATAAATAATTTCAAAGTTATCGACTTTGAACTGGTTTTTATAAATTATTTTGTCGAAGTGTAAAAAAGTTTTACAATAATATATACTATTAGTTAGCATCCTTAGATATCGGTAGGGGATATACAGTTATTTTATTTTATTTATCTTATATTATCTTATTTTTATATACAGAAAATATTTACGTTGCAATAACTCCCAGGTTAAAATTAAAATCGATATGTAACAGCCCCCACCAAAAAAAAACAACTTTCCATACGTGATTTTAAATTTAGATGGAACGCTAAAATCTAACCGAATTTCTTGAGGTTGAACCAAAAATAAAATAAAAAAATAATAAATTTAATTAATAAACCATAAACCTCATTAATTCAGAATCTTGTTCGGTTTCAAAATAGTCATGATTTAACAATTCTCGCCGTAATTTTAGAACAGGTATACGAAAATAGGGGCACATAAAAATATTTCTCCAACACCGGTTGTACATTCATTAACAGCACGATGAGACCGTACACAACACTTGATACAGTGAATAACAGAATGAAAATATGTTGAGATACGTATTTTTTGCAACTTATCTGATGAAAAATTTTTTAAATGACATAAAATTAAAAATTGTCTGATGGATGTCGAAACAATTGTAATATTCGAAAAAATACAAATATGATGTTATCTTTCTCCTTATGGCTTTTGGTTTTTGCAAGTATATATATATATATATATATATATATATATATATATATATATATATATGATGGAGTTTCCTGTCGCTTTCGACGTATGAGGTTCGGACAACCCATATTTCTAAAACTCATTTATGCTTTTGCCTCTGATGACTTTTTAGTCCAGCAAGGGACTTGCAAACAAGGCCACAAACAGAACATGAATGTGGATTTAACGCTGCAGATATTGGTGCGGCTGCTAGTCGTTTTGCTCTTACTCTGTTTTCTTTCAGTTGCCTTAAGCTTTCAGATTGAAACCTCTGCAGACCTTCAAAACAACTTGATCTCCATCCTTTCCGGTCATTCACCTCATCTTCAAGACTCCTGTATGTTATGTTCACTGCAGACAAGTTACTCTTCAACTTGTCCTTGTACCTAAGCCAAGGACGTCCGACAATTCTTTTATCACCCTCAAATTGACTGTACATCGCAATTTTTGGAATTCTGTCATCGGGCATCCTCAATACATGACCAGCCCACCGCAATTGCGATTGAATAAGGAATGATTCAATGCCAGATATTTTGCATTTTGTGAATAATTCGGCATTTGATACCTTGTCGCGGGGGCTAAGACCACATATGGAGCGTAGACAGCTTTTGTGGAAAACGTCCAGCTGATTAATGTGATGTCTGTATGGGGTTCATGACTCAGATCTATAAAGAAGAATGGAAAGAACAACAGCACGGTAGACAAGGATTTTTGTGTCTAGTCGAATACCCCTTTCGTTCCACAAGCGATGGCGAAGATTTCCAAAGGCAGAAGTGGCCTTAGCAATCCTGTTGACAATTTCATCAAGAGAACCGCCCTGGTTCACCTTGCTACTAAGGTAAGGAAAGGACTTGACATAATTGATATCATGACCGTCGTCTTTCAGCTTGCGCGCAGGAAATCTATACTCTGGTGGATTTTGCTTTGCGCCTTCAACTTGTTTTGGAGTAGGGTATGGCTGATGCACTACCTTAGTCTTCCTTATGCTAATTGTCAGGCCAAAGGCCTTGCACGCGGCTGAAAATCGATCAAGAAGAACCTGGGCTTCTTCAAAGGATGTGGCTACCAATGCGGCATCGTCAGCGAAGAGCAAGTCGCGAATAATTTCGGTGCGAAGAAGAGTCTTGGCCTTAAACCGTTGATGGTTAAATAAGCCGCTGGATGACCGAAATTGAAACTTGACACCAGTCCAAATCATCAAATGCATGTTTCAGCATTAGTGAAAAGAAGAGCGCAAAGAGGACCCGCGCCATTACACATCCCTGTTTGGTCCCATTCGTAACATCAAATGGACCAGACATCATACCATCTGAGACAACACTAGCCTTCATCCCCTCGTGAAAGGAAATGATCACGTTCAGCATGTTTTCTGGAATACCAAGCCTTCTTAAAACTTGCCAAAGAGCATCGCGATTCACAGTGTCGAAGGCCTTCGTCAGGTCAACAAACACCATATACAATTCCTGATTTTTCTCACGGACCTTTTCTGCCACCTGGCGTAAAGAAAATATCATGTCAATGGTGCCGCGACCCGACCAAAACCCACACTGGGACTCCGGATACACCTTATCAACGAGAGGATTTATGATTCGGTTTAGAATGAGCCTAGCCAGAATCTTTCCTGCAATTGAAAGCAGAGATATCCCCCGATGGTTGTCACAGACATTCTTGACTCCCTTATTTTTGTAGAGATGTTTGATGCAGGCATCTTTGTAGTCCTGTGGAACTCGGCCTGCTTTCAATATCTCTACAAAGAGAGCATGGAGCTTTTTTACCAGCACATGCCCACCATGCTTGTACACTTCAGGCGGAATTGGATTCTTTGCTGATGTGGACTTGCCAGAAGCAATTTGTTTGATGGATTCCCATACCTCCTGATAAGCAGGTTCCAATGACAATTCTGGAATATCTGGATTCTGAGGAATAGAGGACACGACATCGCTATCAATGACAGATGAGGTGTTTAAGACAATTTCAAAGTGCTTCTTACAAAGATTGAGAATATCTGATTTATCAGTCAGCAATGCCTCTCCATCTGCTGTGCTTAATGGGGAAGCATCACCTTTCTGAGGACCAAATAACTCTTTCAGACCATCATAGAGGGCTTTTGTGTTCTTGCTGTCAGCAGCTCCCTGCAGTGCAATTGCCTTATTGTACCATCATTGTTCTTTCATAGCTCGGAGAGCTCGTTGTACCTTTACACTTTTTGTAGGCCGTGTGCTTCACTGTTGAGTTTTTGTCCTCAATCCAACATTTGTGAGATGAGTGCATTTGGTTAATCAGTGCTTTAACTTCATCGTCACTTGCGTCAAACCAATCCTGGTGTTTTCTTTTCGGTATTCCAAGGACTTCTACTGCTACAGCTTGAGTTGCTTCTCGCAATGCTTTCCAAGAAGATTCAACATCATCAGTTACATCAACACCCTCAAGGTTTTCATCAAGCTTATTATAGAGCTCAGTTCTCTTTTCTCTGGATTTAAGAGGCCGCACATCAATGCGTTTGGGGACTGTTGATCTTGTAACTCTGTGCATTCACACATGCAACGACAGTTTACTTCTGAGAAGGGCGTGATCCGAAAGATAGTAAGGTGTGGAAAGAGCGAGTGATTTTGAAGTCACTCATGTGCTTCTGCTTTGTTATGACGAAGTCAATAAGATGCCAGTCCTTTGAACGAGGATGCATCCATGTCGTCTTCCGATGCACAGGTTGTTGGAATATGGTATTGGTAATACAGAGGTCAAACTCCCTACAGATTGCAAGAAGTCGTAAACCATTTGCATTTACCTTGCCTATGCCATGCTTACCAAGTACACCGGTCCACGACAGATGGTCACTACCAACACGAGCATTGAAATCGCCAGCAAGAACGAGTTTATCATGGTGTCGAACTCTGGAGAGGACATCACGGAGGGTATCGTAGAAGTCATCCTTGTCTTGATCTGAACTGGCTAACGTTGGGGCGTAACAACTAACTAGCGTCACCCTGGTGTTTCCTTCTAACTCTAGGGAAAGAGTTGCCACACGATCAGATATGCCTTTGGGCAAAGACGATAAGGACTTTGCCATCTTGGACTTAATGGCAAAACCAACGCCTGATTGGCGAGGTTCATTTTCTTCCTTTCCTGACTAAAAGAAGTACAATCCACCATTTTCCTCTCGAAGTTGAGAATTGCAAGGCAAGCGAGTTTCACATAAGACAGCAATGTCAACATCATACCTCTGTAACTCAAGAGAAACAAGGGCTGTCTTGCGCTCGGGTGAAGCATCATTATCCTGGAGGGTACGGACATTCCAACACCCTATTGAGAGATTCTTTGTTGAGGTTTTTTGTCATATTCTATTGTTCTGACTGCGCAACTGGATAACCAGACAGCTGCAGCGGGCTGCCAAGTTAAGTGGTGAGCAAGCAATTTTTTTTTTTTTAGAAAATAGGGGCACATAAAAATATTTCTCCAACACCGGTTGTACATTCATTAACAGCTTGATGAGACCGTACACAACACTTGATACAGTGAATAACAGAATGAAAATGTGTTGAGATACGTATTTTTTTCAACTTATCTGATGAGAAAATTTTTAAATGACATAAAATTAAAAATTGTCTGGTGAATGTCGAAACAATTGTAATATTCGAAAAAATACAAATATGATGTTATGTTTCTCCTTGTGGCTTTTGGTTTTTGCAAGTATATATATATATATATATATATATATATATACATATATATATATACATATATATTGGTTACCAACTTTTCTCTTTAACTGGATTAAACTACTGTCTGTCTGGTTAAAGTGTACTTGTGGATAGCAAAACCTCTGCTTCATATATATATATATATATATATATATATATATATATATATATATGTATATATATATA
>NC_136493.1:2895000-2935000 GCF_053919585.1 Euprymna scolopes
GTAACGTGATGAACCAACAAAAATGTTACTTAAAATTAAGAGTGACGAATTAACAAAAATTTTAACGCGGCAGAATGGTGAACACATTGACAGAGGTTCTTATTGTACCTATTTACTCTGCCTCCCCACGGGACAGAGTTAGACACCAGGGTCGTTTTAATTCACGAACGCAGTTTAACCAAAGAGACAATGGCGATGATGATGGTGAATGGTGAAGACGAAGAAACAGAAGATGGCAAGGAGAAATAAAAGCATAGATTATACAAAAGAGGAAAATCAGAAATGAAATCAAACAAAACGAAACAAACACTTTTGTGGACAAAAAAAAACAAAAAAACAAAAAACAAAAAAAAAAAACAAAAAAAAAGAACATGAGATGACGAGTAAATATATTCGTATTGGGTTTATGTTAATAATTCATACTTTTTCAAGACGCAATCTCTATTGATATGTACAAAATGACGACCGTAATAGATCATCCGTAAAAATGGTTTGAAAATATAAAGAAGATAAAATATCAAAATGTTATATGGGTCATGTTTAATGAAGACAGTTTACAATGGCAACATTAGAAAGAGTAAACAAGAAGCGAGATATATATATATATATATATATATATATATATATATATATATATATATATATATATATATATGATGGCAACGTTTTGTCAGACGAGTGCCACTCTCTCAGACACTTAAAGTCCATGAGTCCAAAAATGACTTCCATCGCCACAGGACCATTTTAATAGACAAATGCCTGAGGGAGTATCTGTACACAGACGATGTTACAGAGTCTTAGCTTTGTACGACACCTAAGTCTCTCTCTCGGGCTCAAATGTTGAGATCCAGCAACAAGCAAGAGCAAGATAGCCAGCAACAAGTTAAACTGCAGACCAGCTTAATGCGGGTACTGGTCTCCTGCTTTCTGTTTTTTTAAATCAGAGATTTGCTTCTTCTAGAAAGGTTGCCTTCACCACGGCTTACGGGAGCCCTGTCCACCCCAAAACACACATACATACACACAAACACACATGGTGCTTGTTGACCGTTGATCTCCAAAAAGGGTTCATTCGCCCTTTGGAAGGTCTTATTTTTAATCCTTCAGGGAGACTAGTCACCCTCCTCACCAAACAAGTCTGGTGGGGGAACCAGTTTAGTCGCTCGTGACCCGAACATGAGGCAGGTAGTACTGGCAGGTAGTTGACATGACCTGACATGATATATATGAATTCTGACGAAGCTGGTCGGATATTTCCTCATTTTCTGAGGATATCTTCCTAGTAAAAACAATATGTAAATTCATTCTGGATTCACAGCAATAAATTTCATATATATATATATATATATATATATATATATATGTGTGTGTGTGTGTGTGTGTGTGTGTGTGCGCGCGCGTGTGTGTGCGTGTGTGTGTGCGTGTGTGTGTGTATGCGTGTATCTTTAGGTAGCATTTGGCGCTTAAGCATATTTCCTTAAATAAATAAATTGTCTATTAATTCTGTTTTTTCTAACTTTGAATACTACGACCGCAAAAGACAATCCAAAACGAATTAATCCCATTTCCGCATAAAAAACCCCAAAATAACATAAAACAAAATCTGAAAGCCGATTTGATCGACCGACCGGCAATTGGCAATTTTACGATTTATGTTTCGGTAAAAATATACTGTCTCCACCAACTTCTTCAGATGTTTATCCGTCAGATTTTTACAACAAATGGTATATTTTAACATGCTGGACATCGTATTCGGGTAAAAGGATTTCCACAGCCATACTTCCTCACTTCCTCCATCCTTTGGTGTAATGTAAAGATAGTTTTCCGCTTTAACCCGTACTTTCGTATTTTTATTTTTTATTTATTTAATTATTTATTTTTGTTTTAATTTTCCCTGTTTTTCCTATTTGTTTTTTCCCAATTATCATATAATTTTATATAATTTTATTCCTATATTTATGTGTGTATATTTTAATATTGTTTTTTTGCTTAGTGTTTGAATTCGTATTATATTACCTGATGCATGGGAGGTCACTCTCGTGGTATCATTTTTTTTATCTAGGATTACCTCCCTTGCATTTTTTTCCTAATCTGCTCTAGTGCGTGAAATTAAATATTTGTTTCTGTGCAAACACCCGTGGATTACATCTAGTCTTAGACCCGTTAAACGAAAACGGTGTACATTGAAAGTAACGACATTTCAAAAAAGATCGTAAAAAAAATTATATATATATATATATATATATTTCATAATTCCATTCATTCTCGTGGCAATTGCTTGGTGACCCTGTGGCAAATGCTTAGCAAAAAAAAAAAAAAAAAGGTGTCTTCATGGCTGGGGTTGAATTTCATGACCGGCAGGATATTTCACCCCGTGCACTGATAATTGCGTAAGCATAAAACACTAGTGCCTTTAAGTATAAATGAATAATTATTATTTAATTATAAGTTTCAAGCCCCTTTAACAATACTTAAGGATGGGCAGTGAACTAGTGTTTATGCAATGTTCATGACTTTCGCTCGTTAGAACACTCTAGATTGTCTGCGGCGTTAAATAGTTTTTAATTTTCTCCATTTATGTGGCTGTTGTTTGGTGGTAAAAGCTTAACCAAAAGGTGGCTTCATGGCTGGGTTCGAATCTCATGATCGGAACAAATGGTCACCTCCTAAACTGGTGATTGCCTAAGCATGAAACACTAGTGTCTGTAGGTATAAAAGATTAATTATTGTTTAATTATAATCATCAATATATATTAGCAGGTGTACCTGGCGTTTCCCAGTATTAAACGCGACATTAACTTCATTTAAAAGATAAAGTAAAAAAACAAAAAACAAAAAAAACGGAAAGAAACTGAGACATGTGTATGCGATTATGTTTTTTTCTAAACAGTTCACTTTTTTGTAAGTAAAAAACAAATACTCAAGCCTAGATCGGAATAAAAACCTAAAAACAGACTCAAGTACGATAACCATTAGGCCAGTTTGATAGATCTTTAAAAAGTGTTTTAAACCTGCTTATTTTTAACATAACTAATCTGTCATGTGAACGATTCACGCATGCGCATTTGTGAAAGAATTGACAAACAGATAAAAATCTGACGACCCTCACGTATCAATATTTCAATTTTGATCGCTTAGCAGCCGTTTTTCCGGATGAAAACCGATTAAAAAGTGTTCCACATGTCTGACTACCCTATATACTAAATTTCAAGTCTGTAGATCAAACTTCGTTGAGTACATAGGTTGAGAAGAACCCTTACACACGCATTCCTACTTTTATAGATATATAGATATAATATGTATACATATCTATATGTGTGTAATAATTTTCCTCAATATAATTAACCGCACATGTACGCGTGCATATGAGCCAAGGGGACGACTTGAAGGGAAACGTATAATTAGAGAAACCGAAATAGATAGGTGGTTTCCGAATAAACACCAAAAACGAAGATTCGTAAGTCACAAATATTTGTAATCATTACGAATGAAAAAAATCAATTCTCAAAATAAACGCGCACTATTTTTATTTATCGGATAATAAGATTGGCATCGTATTTTTTATGAAAAATAAGAAAACATCTTCCGAGCAATGCTATCTTTAAAATATTTATGCGCAAGAAAATAATCTCAGCGACTAAAAACACAAGATAAAAACAACGCGATCCAAAACAAAGTAATTATGATAAAACTGACAAATACGAAAATGCGGCTCAAAATGGAAGAATGTGTTCAGAATATATTAATCGAAGGTATTATTATCAAAGCACACGGCAAATAAAACGTGTCATCTTAGAGCCTCAAAACTGAAGTGTGTTTGTTATATCGTGGCCCGTATGTCGCTTAGTGTTGTTTTCTCCTGATATTTATCTGCCTCTCACAACAGTATGATGTGCCACAAGTGTTTGAACAATAAAAGGGCACTCTGGACTTCGAAATATGTATGTGTAGCCCCGTTGACAGTCACCAGTAATGTTAAGGAACAGTCGACTGTTCTTGTAAGTAAAAATGAGATAGGATAGCCGAGAATTCGAACCTGGGAAGCTAGGTTTGGAGTTAAGAATTCCGATCATAAGTTTAAAATAAATAATACAGATATCTTATGTTGTTAGTAATGTTATTGAAAAAGGAATTTGATGATTCAATTCTGTTTATGAAAATGAAATGAAATTAAAATAAGGAATTTGAAACGAAAATGATAAACATATTTGTGAAAGAGGTTAGTCGGAAATGAAGTTAGAGTATTTTTCTTTGCAAGCATGTGTGGTCGATGCACGTGTTTTGGACATGTTTTAGGCAATGTGAGGCATGTCAGGCCACAGGATCGATATGCACGTTGTTTGGTCATGCAATGACGTCATGAGTAAGAGATGAGTTCTCAATATATTGATTGCTTTAGGAGCCAGAGTGCGTCAGTCAGAGAGAAGTCAACGCCTGGACAGGGTCGGGGAGACAGAACTGACATCCGCTTTGGAAGCCAAGGTTAGAAGAAGGAAATAATGTAGAAACTTTGAATTCCTTGATGCGAAGTCATTGACCGGTCGAATGGAATAAACGAACACCATCATATTTTTGTAACTGTCGTGTTAGTGTTATGTTATTAAACAACAAAGGTATTGTGAATTTGTATCATAAGAACTTTGTGTATAAATATATCTAAGAATGTGTCTCTATCATCTTAAGAATATTCCTCCCTCTCAGTATCAAGAAATAATGGATGTTCCTTCATTATGATAAAACACTGAGGATCATCATCTCAAAATTATATGTGTTAAAGAAAGATAATGTTTATAGAAACACTCCCAGAACTGTTAAATGTATAAATATTAATCATCTTCCTTCTATCTATATATCTAAATCCCCTCTCAATGTGTACTAAATGTTCCTGGCTCTGTATTAAAATGTACCCTGTCCCTATCTCTCTAATATGAACACCCAAGAACACCTACAACATAACAGTAAGGGTGCTTCAGGCGACTAGCAATAAGCTAACTTCTTCTAAAAGGGAGAAGGTAAAGTCTGGGGGTAGACCGCCTTAGAACTGCACCAGATCAAAGCATATCTCATTCAACTAAAACAAGTAATTTTAACAATGTTCTAGATATTACGAGAGGCGTGCAATAAGTTATGCGTCTGACCCACTTCCAGTTGTTTGATCTAGCTGAAATTTTGCATGTGCAATGATTTATATCTCTACAGGTTATGTGGTGGCAAATTACAGCTCTGAGCTAATTGTGGTTTCTGTTTTACATGTGTTTGAACTGAGTCAGGTATGAAATGGAGCTTGTTGAATGTCGAGCAGTGATCCGGTTTTTGTATTTGAAAGGACGCACACAACAGGAGACTTTTAATGAAATGAAAGAAACCTATGGTGATAATACCCCATCATATGACCTTGTAAAACGCTGGCATCGTGAATTCAAACATGGCCGGAAGTCTGTGGAAACAGCTCCTAGACCTGGTCACTCCCTTCTGCCATTGATGAGGCATCTGTCTGTCATTTTGAGGTTGCCATTTTTGGCTATTGGTGGTAGAGAAGGTTTCTTGTTTTTTTTATTATTTTTTTTTTATTACATTTTCACCCCAAACAAGGCACATTGCCACTTTAATGTAGGGGGCTACTATCAGGGGAAACATCTACTGGGGTACTATGTAGGGATTAGGGCAGCGAGATGTTGGTTCACGTTGCACTTGAACTTATGCATGTCAGTACAGTTGGGGAAGCAGTGACCTGGAATGGAATTCCAAAGTCTAGCAGTTCTGGGGAAGAAACTACTGGAGTAGAAAGATCTTTTACATCTAGGGATCTCTACAGTGTGGGGGTGGGATTTTGCAGCTTGTCGGGTCTGTCGAGGGTGTTCACGTCGTGGGGGCACAAGTGCTTGCAGTTCTTCAGAGCATTCACCATTATAATACTTGTAGAACAGGCAGAGGGATGCAACGTTTCGACGATGGGACAGAGGCTGAAGTTTTGATGCCAGTTTAGGGCCTATCATATTTGCGACTCTCTTTTGAACCCTGTCAAGGAGCGAGAGACTAGTAGCCGATGCACCGGCCCAAATATGACAGCAATACTCCATACATGGGCGAATAGTGGCCTTATAGAGGTACAGGATACTTTCGGGTGTTAGAAGTTTTCTACAACGGTAGAGAGAGCCCACCTTCCTCGCAGCGGCCTTGGCAATGCCCTCGATGTAATTGTTCCAGCTCATGTTTCCTGTGAACGTTAGGCCAAGGAGCTTGAAAGACGTACTCTCAGCTAAAGAGTTGTTGGCCATTGCTATAGTTGGTAGAGAAGGTTTCTTGTAATTATTGAATGAAACCAGTTTTGTCTTGGTGGCATTGAACGTTACCATCCATTTTTGTCCCCATTCCACTACTGATTTGAGGTACTCCTCTAGTGTTTCTGCCATTACTTTAGATATATGTTCATTTGTTTTCCTGTCGTGCCTGCTATAGAGTGTGGTGTCATCAGCATATATACCCATCTCAGAGGCAATTTTGTCGGGGAGGTCATTTATGAATATCAGGAACAGCAGAGGACCAAGGATAGATCCCTGGGGCACTCCCGCATTTATATTATATTGTTTAGACGTACGACCGTCGAGGACAACCTGGATTTTTCTCTTATCTAAGAAGGATTTAATTATGTTAAGTATTCTACCAGTGATACCGTAAGATCTAATCTTCCTGAGGAGACCCTCATGCCATACCCTGTCAAAAGCCTTAGATATATCTAGAGCTACCGCTCTGCCCTCACCCGCTTTGTCCAGTGAATGGTATATGCGTTCAGAGACTACAGTGAGGATGTCTGCCGTGGAACGGGCTTGTCTAAATCCATATTGATGGTCGGTCAGAAGTTTAGCATCTGTAAGGTGCTGGACTAGAGCATGGTTAATTAAGGTCTCAAATATTTTGGCAAAAAGTGGGAGGAGGCTAATAGGGCGATAATTTAATGGGTCAGTTCTTTCGCCAGAATTCTTGAATACTGGTACCACAGAAGCAGTTTTCCAACAGCTCGGAAAGCAATTATATATTATTATAATTGTAATTATTGAAGGAAACAAGTTTAGTCTTGGCAGCATTGAATGTGACCATTCATTCCCCCATTCCACTACATCTATCTATCTATCTATCTATCTATATATATATATATATATATATATATATATATATATATATATATATATATATATATAACGCTTTGACAATAATATACGAAGATCCTAGGGGCTCCTCTTACCAACAGACTCATCAGGAGTTAATCGTTGGTCAGCAGATGCAAAAAGTCAAATTAAATTTTTACGCAAGAGCCAATACTGGGAGATATAAAAAGGGAAGAAAAGGCGAACAGGAATTCGTGTGATATATACAATAATATAAAATATATGTACAATTAAGATGGAGGGGGTATAAAAACAAGGTACATTGTCGGATATTTATCTGTATACTAACTGTTTCACGAATACGCATGCGCTAATCGTTCTCATTACAGATTATTGTGTTTCAAAAAAATAGGTCGCAAACACTTTTTATAGATCGAGCCAAGATGGCCTAATAGTTATCGAACTTGACTCACTGCTTTTAAGTCTTGGTTTCGATCTAAGACCGAGTATTTATTTTAAGTTAACCGAAAAAAACTTTTTCGAAAAAAAATAAAAACATAATACTCGCATGCACATGTATCAGTTTTTGTATGAATTAAATATAATATTTATGGATACAGAATTCGCGCATAAGCCTGAAGAGTCCTAATATTCAGTGTACCTTAATCGCCATATATATTTTATAAATTACTATATATATATATATATATATATATATATATATATATATATATATATATATATGCCGAGAAGGGTTCATCGTCTGTGGAATTCTCTTCCGTTCGCCTGTTTCCCACCTGACTACAACAAATTCCTGATTAATCACTTTATCAAATCTCCAATACCAACTATTACAACGATATTATCCCATTGATTATTGTACACAAAATAACCCTTATCCCCGAGTGGCTTCCGGGCCCCATGTAAAAAAAAAGAGAGAGAGAGAGAGAGAGCTTGATATGGATATCTTAAACGGTTCTAATTATCGGGTTTGAAACCGACGGTACCAATGACTTATCTCACCTAATAACTCTTTGTACACAATATATATATATATATATATATATATATAAATTTAAAGGAGATTAGAATAATAGTCTAAAGAGCTAAGTGTATTTTAATGTAATAGTGAAATTACTAGTTTAATTAAAATACAGGAAATGCTCGTTGTAATTTAGATATATAATAAGCTCGATAGTTAAATGTCCTAGAGCTAATTCAATATTAAGTAATGTGATTTATAATTTAAAAGTTTTAAAATTTTTAAAATTTAAAAATCAAAATTTAATTAAATTAAAAATCAGTTTCATAAGAAGGAACAACAACAAAGTCAATTATCTGTACGATCGTTTCGGAAATCCATGCTTTTTATTTGTGGTATACATGAAGTCACGTAGAATAATTATACATAGTTTTTTTGGTAAGCACGGTCTCCTCATCAGCAAATTTAGGAGGATTTCTATTGAATTGAAAAGACACCAAAAATAAACCTAGCATTAAAAGTAAGGCAGATGAATCTGAAAAATTGAAGTAAAAGGTTTGGATATAAAATTTATAAGAAAATTAATAAGGAAATTGGTATAGGTTAGAGATAGAAATGAGTAGAAAAAATATATATATTTTTGAATTTACATAATAAATTTGATTTAAAAATATATATATAATTACCTTTTGGTTTTCCTTTTTTTTGAAATCAGGAACTGTATTTAAAGTAGTCATTTAGATGTTTGCTATAGCTTTTTATTTTATTGAATGATGAATTTTAAAAGGGCGACGCTCGTGCAGTAAATTGTTTCCGTTAGCGTATTTGATTTAGAGACGCTACAGTTAATATCTATAGAGAGAGAGTTTTTTTTTTTTTTTTTTTTTTTTTTTTTTTTTTTTTTGCAAGTTTTTAAGGGGAGATAATTGTCATGGCTTTATTTATTATTTGATTTACGAGTCTAAGGGCGGTAATTGGTTTAACTTAATTTATTAAAAAAAAAAAAAAAAAAAAAAATCTATTTTTACTAATGAGTAATTTTTAATGATTTAAGGTGGTTTATATTTATTAAATTTAAACCAACGTTTATGATTACACGATAGAAGCTCGTGTCTTGAATTTACTAGTTTGGTTGTGCTTTTTATATCTTCATATTTTAAAATTTTTACGGTTTCTTTTGTACATAATGTACAAAATTTATCTCCTGGTTTATATGATTTGCAAGTCTCAATTATTTGCCATTTTAAGTTGAAAGAAATATTGCTATTTTTTAGTTGCCAAATATAGTTGGATAGAGTAGTTTGGTTTGATAGAGAGTTATTTTTAAAAGAATGTTTGTGCGTTGAAATTCTATGTTTTATTGGGCCAGATGTGGAACCAATATATATTACCTCTTGATTATTATGATTATTTTCCGTTAGGTCTATTGTTGGATTATAATGTGGTGGGTTGGTTAATAATTGATCGGTAGATTGATTTAAGTTGGTGTTATTATTTAATTCGGTAGTTGAGTTATGGCTGTTGATAGGTTCTTGTATATTTGGAGTTTTTGATACTGTGCAGCTATAGATAACATTTTTAATTTTACATGAGCCTTGTAGGGGACATTTATTTTTTCTTCTACAGTTACAGTCCGATGTATTTTGTATAGTTGCATTTTGTAGTTTATTAATTTTATTATTATTAGAGCTAATTATTTTCTGATGAAGGTTAGGCATAGTAGAGTAAGAGACTTTAATTGTGTTCTTATTGAAAATCTTATTATATCTATGGGGGGCTTTAAAGTTCTTATCTAATATTTTAAAAAATTCTCTAGCTATGTTTGTTTCTAGGTTTTTGGAATACGGGGGGTTGAACCATAGGATCTCCTTGTGTCTATTCTTACGTTTGCGGGTTTTAGTTTGTTGTTTATTTATATTATTATCTAATATTTGTAGTTTGGTTTTATCTTTTTTTGTCTCCTGGTTATTTTTCTTAACTCGTATACGGGAAGACATTGCCATATTATATGTTATTACGCTTTTAATAGGTTTATTTTTAATGCAGTTTATGTTTCTATCATTTTCATTTATGAATTTAATTTGTGAATTATATCCAGAGTTTTTAAGGGCTTCATTATAGTATTTTTCATTTTTGGTAAATATTGATTTAGTAGAAGACAGTCTAGAAATTCTTAGAGCGATATTGGGAACTATTGATTTTAATATTGATTTAGGGTGGTTTGATTGATTGTGGACATATAGAAGTGATTGGTTAGGTTTATGGTATGGTTCAAAGGTAGAATTTTCAAGATTTAAGGTTATGTCTAAGAAATTAACAATTTTTTTATTAGGGTCGATTTTTATACTAAGTCCATAATTTTTAAATAATTTATGTAGAGCTTTAATTGCATTTTCATAATTTTTATTAGTAGAATTCGTTATGAAAAGTGCATCATCTCTATATAGCCCTCCTTCAAGTTTGAATTGTTTATGGAGTATACAATGTATTTCATTTAAAAGGAAAAGGCCAACTAGATCAGTGACCTGAGTCGAGTCCGTCGATCCCATTAAAATGTTGAAGTGGTTAGGGGTATTTTTCCTGGTCCAATATTTATTATCAAATGTTATTAAAGACTGTCTAGCTATAAGTATTAGTTTAGTTTCGTCTTGAGTTATATTAGTTAATTTTCGTGCCATTAATAGAGATTTATTAAGTAGGATAGGTGATATAGATTGGTAATATGATTCAATGTCAAAAGAAAGAAATTTAATATCATTTTTATTTTGAATATTAGAAAACCAGTCGATTACTTGGTTTGAAGATTGCCATAGTGGGTATTTTATTATGGATTTAATTTTGGGGATAATTCTATCTAATATGTTTTTACTAACCAGTCCTATATCTGATTTCGAGGGGCAAATGAGTCTAATAGTAGGGTTGATATTGAAGCTGTGTTTGTGGTCTTTTAAAGTAAATCTCGGGGTACCTGGTACTGTTATTTCTGTGTATTTATCTATTTTAAGTTTAGTTAAAATGTTTTTTGCATCATTATTTATTTTATTTAGTGCTGATTTATTAGTAGTTTTATAATTTTTATTAAGTTCTTTATATATTAGATTTTTATATTGTATATAGTCCATTGTGTAGAAATTTCCAGTTTTATCTGCCGGTACTATGAGTTTATTTTGGTGGCTTGTAGAAATAGATTTTGAAAATTTATTTATTTTTTTAAGTGTTGGAGTGATATATTTTTTATTTTTCTTAAACTTAATATTTTTAATCAGGTTGATTAAGTCATTTTCAAAATTTTCAGTGTCTATGTTTCTCTTAGGGTTTTTGTATGTTTTTAGTCTGTAGTATTTCGCTGCTTTTCTTTCTTCATTGTCTTGTCTGAGGATGGTTTCTTTCATTTCTCCAGGTTGGTGGTGTATTGGTTCTGTGGTTTCTGAGCTCTACATAAATTATTTAAAAATTATGGACTTAGTATAAAAATCGACCCTAATAAAAAAATTGTTAATTTCTTAGACATAACCTTAAATCTTGAAAATTCTACCTTTGAACCATACCATAAACCTAACCAATCACTTCTATATGTCCACAATCAATCAAACCACCCTAAATCAATATTAAAATCAATAGTTCCCAATATCGCTCTAAGAATTTCTAGACTGTCTTCTACTAAATCAATATTTACCAAAAATGAAAAATACTATAATGAAGCCCTTAAAAACTCTGGATATAATTCACAAATTAAATTCATAAATGAAAATGATAGAAACATAAACTGCATTAAAAATAAACCTATTAAAAGCGTAATAACATATAATATGGCAATGTCTTCCCGTATACGAGTTAAGAAAAATAACCAGGAGACAAAAAAAGATAAAACCAAACTACAAATATTAGATAATAATATAAATAAACAACAAACTAAAACCCGCAAACGTAAGAATAGACACAAGGAGATCCTATGGTTCAACCCCCCGTATTCCAAAAACCTAGAAACAAACATAGCTAGAGAATTTTTTAAAATATTAGATAAGAACTTTAAAGCCCCCCATAGATATAATAAGATTTTCAATAAGAACACAATTAAAGTCTCTTACTCTACTATGCCTAACCTTCATCAGAAAATAATTAGCTCTAATAATAATAAAATTAATAAACTACAAAATGCAACTATACAAAATACATCGGACTGTAACTGTAGAAGAAAAAATAAATGTCCCCTACAAGGCTCATGTAAAATTAAAAATGTTATCTATAGCTGCACAGTATCAAAAACTCCAAATATACAAGAACCTATCAACAGCCATAACTCAACTACCGAATTAAATAATAACACCAACTTAAATCAATCTACCGATCAATTATTAACCAACCCACCACATTATAATCCAACAATAGACCTAACGGAAAATAATCATAATAATCAAGAGGTAATATATATTGGTTCCACATCTGGCCCAATAAAACATAGAATTTCAACGCACAAACATTCTTTTAAAAATAACTCTCTATCAAACCAAACTACTCTATCCAACTATATTTGGCAACTAAAAAATAGCAATATTTCTTTCAACTTAAAATGGCAAATAATTGAGACTTGCAAATCATATAAACCAGGAGATAAATTTTGTACATTATGTACAAAAGAAACCGTAAAAATTTTAAAATATGAAGATATAAAAAGCACAACCAAACTAGTAAATTCAAGACACGAGCTTCTATCGTGTAATCATAAACGTTGGTTTAAATTTAATAAATATAAACCACCTTAAATCATTAAAAATTACTCATTAGTAAAAATAGATTTTTTTTTTTTTTTTTTAATAAATTAAGTTAAACCAATTACCGCCCTTAGACTCGTAAATCAAATAATAAATAAAGCCATGACAATTATCTCCCCTTAAAAACTTGCAAAAAAAAAAAAAAAAAAAAAAAAAAAAAAAAACTCTCTCTCTATAGATATTAACTGTAGCGTCTCTAAATCAAATACGCTAACGGAAACAATTTACTGCACGAGCGTCGCCCTTTTAAAATTCATCATTCAATAAAATAAAAAGCTATAGCAAACATCTAAATGACTACTTTAAATACAGTTCCTGATTTCAAAAAAAAGGAAAACCAAAAGGTAATTATATATATATTTTTAAATCAAATTTATTATGTAAATTCAAAAATATATATATTTTTTCTACTCATTTCTATCTCTAACCTATACCAATTTCCTTATTAATTTTCTTATAAATTTTATATCCAAACCTTTTACTTCAATTTTTCAGATTCATCTGCCTTACTTTTAATGCTAGGTTTATTTTTGGTGTCTTTTCAATTCAATAGAAATCCTCCTAAATTTGCTGATGAGGAGACCGTGCTTACCAAAAAAACTATGTATAATTATTCTACGTGACTTCATGTATACCACAAATAAAAAGCATGGATTTCCGAAACGATCGTACAGATAATTGACTTTGTTGTTGTTCCTTCTTATGAAACTGATTTTTAATTTAATTAAATTTTGATTTTTAAATTTTAAAAATTTTAAAACTTTTAAATTATAAATCACATTACTTAATATATATATATATATATATATATATATATATATATATATATATATATATATATATATATATATATATATATATATATATATATATCTGCAGTATTTAAATGGTAGACTTATACGAGGACACATGCCGAGAAGGGTTCATCGTCTGTTTCTCATCGCTGTAATACAATGCTGTAAAAAGATTTCAATAATTTTTATTGCAAACGCATTTGTCGCTCTTTACTTACGAATATTCCGTGTATCGCTCGAAGAAATTGTTTTTAATTTTGTTGGCTTTCTTCATCAATTTCGCCTTTGTTGTTGTTTCTTTGCTCTTTTAAGAACATCACTTTATTCAATCACGCCCGCCGTGCCGACAAAGGCTGCTCGGCGCCGCAACCACTGGCGGCCTCCCCCGCCACAATCATTATTCTACTGAAGTCGTGCGTGCACAGCGCAAACACTTCTCGTCCCTTTTCATAACCCTCCTCCTCCTTATTATTATCACGTAAAATATCGAAGTGTTTTCATAGACATTTTATACAGTTTTTTATCGACGCTTTCACGACTACAAGCTGTTCGTCTTCTAGAAACCACGATTATTGATTCAATTCACATAAAAAGTGATCTATCTATCTATCTATCTATCTATCTATCTATCTATCTATCTATCTATCTGTTTCAGTATGCACATCGTACGATGAAAGTGTAGTATCTATTCCTGCCTCTAAGGCTTCAGAACGTGGGCCAGAATGATAGCTACATTTAACTCCGAGGGAACCGTTACTTTTTAATTTGAGAGAACGCATTGGTTTAATAACGGTATCCTAAGACCCCACTTACAATATACCGACGGAACCGATTATGAATTTAATTTTCATCCACATGACTGTATTTATTCAACTTGCTGCAAGATCTACAAGTTAAAGCACATACGCATAATATATATATATATATATATATATATATATATATATATATTATTATTATTATTATTATTTGGGTAAAACAGTTACATATGGTCGATACAAATAGTCATCTGTTTCAGTCAAAGAGACTTCATCAGGCGACCTAGAACCTCTTTTTGGTGTTGAGAGGTTCCCGCTCGCCTTATGAAGTCTCTTTCACTGAAACAGATGACTATTTGTAGCGACAATATATAACTGTTTACCCCAAAGAATAATAATAATAATAATAATAATAATAATATATATATATATATATCTCTAGCCGCACTGATGAGCTGTGAAACAGCGAAACAGTACTGTATGTGGATGACTATATATATATATATATATATATATATAAGGGGGTGGTCACCAACAATGTATATTTTTTAACATTATTTTATTATTCCGTGTCTTGGTTTTTCATTGAGAATTATGTTTAGATCATTGTAATAATGTTCTTAAATCATTGAAATCGTTTTTAACGCGTTTCAGACGTTCTGTGAAGCGTCCTCTTCAGAAATTATTTTCAAAATGTTTTGGAGATGTAAAAATAGCATTTTCGTAGTTCATTTGAAATGTATCCAAGAGGTGGAAACGTGTAAGTGTCTACTATTCATTGGAATGTTCAACTTTTATTACTGTTTTGTTGGGCTGTGGTCACTCCTGTGTTGTGTTTCTCTCTCTCACTCTCTCTTTCTGCTCGTGTGTTTTCTTTTCCTTTGGGGTAGGATGTGTGTGTGTTTTCTTTTATTGGTTTGAAGAATGTGTGTACTGTTTTATAGTATTATGAAGTTATTTGCTTCCCCAGGAAGGTAACTGTGATCCAAGGTCGTTACTAATGTGTATGTGTGAGGAGGGGAGAACCAGCTCTTCTGAAATAAGGGTAAGTGCTTTCATTCTATTTTGATATTTATTTTTTGGATTCTTAGATTTTAGTATTGTGATTTTTTGTTTCAGTCTTAGACTGTTCGGGTATTCTTTATATTGTTTGTTTAGATAGTTTTATTTTATTATTCCGTGTCTTGGTTTTTTATTGAGAATTATGTTTAGATCATATATATATATTTTTGCCTTTAATTCCAAGCTGGCTTAAAGGTTACTATAAGGAGCTTGCAAGGAAACCTCTTCAGTCTCAACAGTATGAAGGATTGTAATGTAACCTCCACAGGTCAGCTCTCGTTTTGGGTCCTCATATTTCTCTATCTTGTATTGATGTTGTTTTCCTACCTGGCTCTCAAGGTACTGTCAATCCAGATGAGTCTTTTCCTAATTCTTGATGAAGGAACAATGGCTGGTTACTTTTAATGAATCTAAAACCAAGCTTCTATCTTTGCATCATCAACGTTCTGATCTCCATCTGGCATCCACTGAAATGAATGGTTCTCATCTTGAAGGCTCCATGTTTTGACAGGCTTCTGGGCTTGACCTTTACTCCTGATCTAAAATGGGATATATGCATTAGATCTGTTGCCAAGGTCGCTATAAAAATTATTGGATCATTTTATCGATGTTCAAATGCAATTCTCTACCTATTTAAGAGCCAGGTACATCCAAGGATCGAGTGTAGCTGTCACATCTGGGAAGGAGCTACTAGGAAGACCGTATTCTGCCTTGACAGAGTTCAGAATAGACTTTGTAACCTAGTGGGGGATGCCCTTTTCTCTTCCTTGCAACCTCTTTCTCAGAGATGTTGCGAGCCTGTCTGTTTTATCGTTATTTTCATGGCAAATGCTTGTCTGAGCATCAATCTGTGGTCCCCTCTTGCCAAACATTCACAAGAAATGCTGATTTGGCTGTAAACACTTAATTTCCCCCACTCTTTATCTGTGCCTAAACCTAAACGTAGATTCCATGAACAAAGCTTCTTTCTAAGAACTGCACACCTGTGGAACTCTCTTCCGTGTATCTGCTTTCAAGCTGACTACAATATGGATGTCTTCAAGTCTAATGTAAACAAGTTCTTGATGAGTCGTTCCCCGTAAGTAAGCCAATTTACCAAATTTACACTTCTAACGAGTTCTATGATATTGTCCTTTTGACCACTGTACACGCTTTAACCCTTATCCTCGGGTGGCCTCTGGGCCTTGATAAGTGGCCTCTGGTGATTCCTTTGTTAAAAAAAAACCTTTCTCCAGTACCCTATTGCGCCATCATATATATCGGCCATTAACAAGGGCCACTCTGCATGCAACTGTGAGGTGCGATCTTTTTTCATTACGAAAGGAATTAAAAAATAATAAATCAAAACTAAAGATAAACTTTGTTGTCTTATTTATCTATTAGTTTGTTGTTGTTACCATAAATAGGAAAAGTAGTGATCATATATATAAATGAACAACAAGTTTGCTATGTTTTATGCAAGATTTTATTCATCTTGCTAATCATCTTTTCCAAAATAATAAAATTGGGTACATTTTACCGATCTGTTTCTTCACGGGAAATGATCAAGATTTCTATGTCAATATTTATTTTCTTCCATGGACTCGTCAGAAAATCCAGAAAGTTCATAAAGAGAAAAATGCATAACAATGTGAAGTGGAAAATCCAGGAAGAAGCAAAGAAAACTTATGTTTACCTGCGGATCAGTATTACCATATTTACTTAAATTGTATAAGATTTCTTTTTGGTTACAAGTTATAAAAAAAATTATATATAAAAAGCCTTAGTTTAAACTGATAGTTATTATATATTGTATATCAATTAGCGTTAAAACTGAAAGGCATATTTTCAAGTCATGAGTATGAAACTAATCATTATATATATATATATATATATATATATATATATATATAAACAGTGTTTCATGGTAAACAACTGATGATCCCTTGAAGAATAAATTATTGGTATTATAGTAAATTCGAGAGCGAGTTGATGCAGTGATTGCAGGTGATTAAATGACTTACTGACTAGATGGTTTTCTAACGAATGATAAAAAATATTTTTTGTATAGTTTTAAAGGTTAAAAACTTCAAAGACTATATATATATGCATATATATATATATATATATATATATATATATATATATATATATACATACATATATATAAAGATGGCATAACATATTGAAAAAAAAAACTGTAACATCTCTTCAAACGTTCCGATTTTGCAATCATAACCTTATCTATATTTTTTTAAAAGGTGATATTTTTTTCATTCTTATAAGTTGAGGGCGGAATATGTTAAAAAATTTACATAATAATTACATGAATGATTCTGCACTACGAAATAGGTGCTGACAAAAATTGTGCATGTCAACATGCTTAAAGAAATAAACGATAAGATGGTCAACAGCTTATAATTTGGTATATAAAATAATGTTATTTATTTTTGGTATGCTGCTTCATAAATTAAAGGACAGGTATAAATAAAAGGTTAAATATAATTGAATAAACATATTTCCCCATAAACATTATCTATCTATCTATCTATCTATCTATCTATCTATATATATATATATATATATATATGTATATATATATATATATATTTACATATTCACACACACACACACACACACACACACACACACACACACACACACACACACACATATATATATATATATATATATATATATATATATATATATATATATATATATATATATACTAGCATTTCAGCCTGGCGTTGCCCGGATGTTTGGATGTGTCTGTTGAACAAAAAATAAAAAGCAAAAAAAAAAAGTGGTAGTAGGAAGGCAGGCTCGAACCCGTACTGCGAAGGAGAAAAAGAACGGGGAAAAACCTTACGTCTATGCTGTTACGACCGCCGCCAAACCTAGCCAAAGGCTAGACAATCTAAGTTATCCTCTTCTTTAGATTGTCTAGCCAAAGGCTAGACAATCTAAAGGAGAGGATAACTTAAAAAATTATCGGCGAAAAAAGTGACCCCCCTGTAGAAAAGTACCTAGTTGAAGGTGAAGATATTAATGTTTTTAGCCAAATTTATCGCATGAAAGATCAGACTTAAAAAAGATACCGATCTTGGTATAATCCGTCGCCTCTGTCGAAAGTTTTAGGCAGATATGCAAATATACATACATAGATTTATATATTGGTAACTAAAAATTTTCGACCCAAATCGATGAAAAAGCTTGCCCTATCGCTGAATACCCTTTATATCAAATTTCAAATGTTTAAACCAGAAATTGTCTGAGTAATTTGGAAGAGACCACAGAGGTCAATTTTTTAAAAACTTTGACCCTTTTTTTTGACCTCTTAACATTTATTGTTTTGGGCTCAAATCAAGTTATTATCTTAGGTCCATGTCTAAGGAACCTATATCTAAAATTTCAAGTGTTTGAACCCCAAATTGTCGGAGGGGTTTGGTAGAGTTCTCAAAGGTCAAATCGTTGAACTTTAACCCCTTAACAGACAAACTTCTGGCCGAAAATCGATCACATAGATTTTTCCAAATCTCAGTACCCTTCATATCAAATTTCGAATCTGTAAACTTAAAATTGACAGAGTTATTGAGTAAGGAAATGTATACAGACACACATACACACAGACACACAGGCACACAGATACGTTCACTTATATATATATATATATATATATATATATATATATAATTTCATGTATCGAATAACAAGAAGATCAATGCAGTTTATTACCTCTCTAGTTTTTAAACGAAATATTACGACCATAAAGTCACATTCAGCAACAAAATCTGCCAATTCAAAACAGTGACCCATTACTAGAAACCGAAAGAAAACCAACGATAGCCAATAATCAAAGTACAAAAGTGCAACAGGTCAGTGCATGTAGAAATTTAGACGACCCGTGTAACTTATGTCTGAATGAGAAATTTGAAAATCTAAAATTGTAAAACCTATTAAACATTAGGATAACAATAAATAAGAAATACATAACACTAAACTGAATTAAAATGAAAAATAGAGATAAGAAAAGTATTGCCCGCACGTGTTAAAATAAGCTAATCTATCAACTCGATACGAAAAAAGCTGCTTCACTGCTATACAAGACAACAAGTAGTGGAAATATTTATTCGTGATTGATTAACACGAATTCCATGCGTTTAACCTGACAATTCCCCACGGGAATGAAACGTGGAAGCCTGTGTATAACTTGATTGTCAAAAACATATTTTAGTAACTTAATATATATATAATTCAAACACGGTAGTGCTTCATTATATGGTTAAGTGACAGATTTAGTCATTCAGAACTGCTTACAAGCCTCACCTGTCACTCATTTTCCGACGAAATTTCAAACAATTATTACAGTTTATAGATCACCTTCTCAGCTATAGTGTGAAAAAAAATATTTCCATTCAATAAAGCAAAAGTTATGATGTATTTTATGTTTTCAAAATCGTAAAAAAACGTAAGGAGGTGTGTGACGTTTTTCATAGCAACAACGTCGTTCAGCGACTACTGTTGCTACCAATTCACCGCTCTTGCGAAAAGAGAACTAACAAGTGAAACAGAATAAACAATGAAAGGGAGATAATTGGAGAGATTATATTGAAAGCATACGAGTGCCGTACATTGTTATTACATATGTGTATATTATGTTTATGGGGGCAAAAAATAAGACTTAAATTAAACAACGAACAAGTGAATTTACTGGAAACCTGTAAAAATCATGGATTAAAATAGAAAAATGCCAGAATAAAAAGTAATATGTTAAAGCTTAACATGGGAAAGTAAAGGACTAGTTGTTAAAACTGGAAAAAAGGACAATATATACTAGTAAAAAATATAAACAAAAATTATAACTTAAAATATTGCAGCATTAAGAATTTAAAAACGTTCAATTTATAACATTATATATAATCAATTCTTAATGCGAAAATCGAGAGCTGAAACAATTAAATAGTCATTAAAAACCAATTTTATGTGAATTTCAACTAAATCACAATTAGTTAAATATTACTTCATTACTACATAAAACAAGTATTTCCATGATTTAACAAAAAGAATGATGCCGCTATATTTATTTGGGACCTGTGACATAAACACAAAGGAAGTAACCCATAGTTTATAATGTCAATGTTGCTTATTAGAACATTTATTATTTACGCAAAATTTCACAGAAAACTGTTTTTATTAATAATTAATTTTCTACTTTATCGGTTTTCGTAATTTTTGGATATGCTACTAATTTTGACATGGCATTAAAGTAGATCCCCCCGGTTTTAATTGAAATTCAGTTTTTCGATTTTCGGTTTTCGCTCTAATAACGAAAAAGCACCGAAAATTCTTTTATTTTTTAATTCTTGCATTATGCAGGATAAACGGCGCAGTGCTATAGGAAAGCGAAACTTGGCATATCAGAATCAGACAAAAAAGGAAATTAGACGCATTTGATTCCAAGTGGTTTAGAAAAATTCTTGGAATGAAATGGAACGATCGAACTACCAACCAAGAAGTCATATCGCACTAACCTAACCGGTAGTATTATCAGTATTCTACAAACGACGTCTAGGCTGGCTCAAACATAGCTTAAGATTGGCCCTAAACTGAATTTCCAAACACGTTCTCCAATGGAACCGTGATGGAAAAAGAAACGAGACCAAAAAATGAACTAGAAATAGACAATCGAGAGAGATTTGACTGCAACAAGGAAACACATGAAGTACGCTGTGGATCTGGTTTCAGATTAAAAACGATAGTGTACGAAGTTTAAGTAAATGTGTCAATTCAAAATCACTGGCGTGCAAGTTTTATACATACGTCTCTTAACGTTGCTCCCTTATTTTGTTTCGTACCCATAAAGCTATGTATGTATGAATCTATCTATCTATCTATCTATCTATCTATCTATCTATTCTATTCTATTCTATTTTATTTTATTCTTTCTATTCTATTTATCTATTAATGCATTGCAGTAAAAAAAAAAACAAAAAAAAAACTATAGGCTTAAGTGTTTTGATACGCATTTCATCGATTTTCCTTGATTATAATCTGCTCATCTTCAACTTCCGGAAACCACGATTATTGATTCAATTTGCAATTGTTACACGCAGAGTTATCTCCTCTCACTATGCAAAGCTTTTAGACACACTTGATTGCTTTCTTCATTTATTTATTTTTTTTTGGCAATATTCATTTGAAATTTCTGTTCACTTCTCACAATTATTAAGGGTGAACATTATAGCAACAGGAAATGGCGCATTTTAAAAGCAATATAAGCAAAACGAGACGATAATAGGGATAGACACATTCACCTGTTTCAGCCGTTTATCTACTTGCGCATCAAACTAGTGTTGGGACGATTAATCGGAATCGAAATCGGAAATGGGAAAAATCGGAACTTTTGAGGGTATCGGAATCGGAAATATTTGTACCTATTTTCCGATGTCAAAAACGATTCCTTTAACTACCTTTTTCTTCTTATTATTTGATTTTGTTTCAAACATGTCTTCTACAGCTTGTAGTAATAATCAAATAATACATATTTATTGATTTTGGACTTCCGGTAAAAGTAAACTCTAAAGATCATCACCCCATACCAAGTGTGTTTTTATGTTTGAGAAAATATCTACACATTTTACATGTTTTTGCGGTAATCAGAAAAAAATGACAATTCTACTATTTAGATGTTTAGATATTTATTAAGAATCGGATTCGAAATCCGTAATTATATCGCAATTGGGAATTTAGTAGGGAATCGGTAATTTTATCGAATCAGGGAAAAAATTGGAATCGTCCCGTCACTAGTACAAACACTGACAGACAGAATATAAATGATTGCTATTTAGTAAGATATCTAACAAAACTTCATATAAAATTGATATAATCACGTCAGTAATTTAATTTGTTTTACTGTAAAATCATTATTATTTCTGATGACTCCTCCCCTAAATAGCAATTAGCATTGACGTTTTATTATAAAGTGAAAGGATTTTTCCGAATACATTTTAAGCAATCTCATAAATTTCAGGTTATTGCATGGCATGGCGTACTGTTTGCTTTCTCGCTTCCACTAACAACTTAAATGTGACACATAAAAACACATAATATTACAGACGCACACACATACAACAAATTACATTATCAACGACAATAACAGAGCTACTTTTTCGGTCAATTAAAGACCTTCTCAAACTTTCCGATTTCTAAAAGACTTGCTTTCAAAACCGTATACTTATATATATATATATATATATATATATATATATATATATATATATATATATATATATATATATATATATATATATATACTAGCAGGGGTGCCCGGCGTTGCTCGGGTGTTTGGAGGTGTATGCTGTGCAAAAAAAGCGAAAAAAACAAAAAAAATGGTTAATTTTTTAAAACTTTGACCCCTATTATGACCCCTTAAAATTTATAGTTTCGGGCTCAAATCACTTTATTAAGTTAGATCCAGGTTCAAGGAGCCTATATCTAAAATTTCAAGTGTCTAGACCCAAAATTGTCGGAGGAGTTTGGTAGAGTTCTTAAAGGTCAAATCGTTGAAATTTGACCCCTTAACAGCCAAATTTCTGGCTGACACCCGTCACATCAATTTTCCCAAATCTCAGTACCCGGTATTTCAAATTTCGAGTCTATAGACTAAAAATTGACAGAGTTATTGCGTAGGGAAATGTACACAGACAGACAGACACACAGACACACAGACAGACAGACACGTTCACTTTTATATATATATATATATATATATATATATATATATATATATATATATATTAGTGAGGTGACGATTCCAAAATTTTTCTTGATTCCGATACAATTACCGATTCCTTTCTAAATTTCCGATTCCGATACGATTTCCGATTTCGATTCTGATTCTAATAACAAAAACACACCTGTAGAATGAGATCGTTAAATGGCGTCGATTTAAGTCTGTTTATGAAATATTCCAATATTTGTTGCTTTACTTATCGCAGAGATCAATGAGTTTAAGATATAAATATATTTATTATTTAAAAATCAACTAACAATTTGTTTGCGTCATTTTTTTTCTCTTTAATAATTTTTTGAAACGAAATCCATAAATAACAGACATATTTATTTTTTATTTGTATCTCACCGATAATTTATATACAAAATACGAATTTAGGAAAACCCGTATCAAGAAAACTTGTCCATTTTGCAAAGTAGGAAAACTGGTCCATTATTGAATAAATATCGATTTAAAACACATTTTATGACCGTTCTTGAAGGAAATATTGTTTTCAAAAGAGAATACACATCCCATAATATTTTTTTAAAGTATTTGTATTTGTTTACTGTTGTTTTAAATTGATTTTTCCAAGTGTTCGTTTTCTATTTAGCTTTGAAAGTTTTTAGTGGTTCAACTTATTCTAAAGAGTTTGTTTAGTTAAAAAAACACAAGTAATGTCGAGTGCTTCTTTTTAACAAAAAATGTCCGACATGAGAGGATTACGTTATGGAGTCTCGATAATCGAGCAAAAGTAGAAAATTAAAGAAAATACTGAGGTAAACCCCCCCTAAAGAAAATAAATTTGTATATTTTTAGGTAATGTCCAAGATCATTGCTCGGAAAAAAAAATCAAGCTACCCGAAGTGGATACGGTTAATTATATAACGAAACCGAACGGAAGATACGAAAAACGAAACCATATATTTATTAAAAAAATACTTTTGTTATCACGAAACAAAAACAAAAATACTTCTTGTGTTATCAAATAATAAAACAAATATTTTATTTAGAAAAATTAATTTAGTTTTAACACTTCTTGTGTTCACGAAACAACAAGACACTTTTGCATTATGCGGACGGCGGTCATCTTTTTGGATGCTTTTCAATAAACTGTCGCCAGGTGGCGCTTCTCGGTCAAAAAACATTTAAATTATTAGTTTTGTATTACTATACACACACATTCGAAAAAGTCGTTAAAAAAAAAAACAAATTTATAACAAATAAATGTAATCAAAGGCAAGAAAAGTTACTTTTCTACCGAACTAAAAAAAATATTTTTATGTTTTTATTTAATGTAACATTCAGCTCGAAAACATACCAGTGTATTGGAAAATTTAAAATGGCGAAAACGAAGAGTTTGGGAAAATGAGTTAAAAATAAAAAATATTCAAAATACTCGCTCAATATATGTTAACGTGACATAGGCTGAGATATATTCGGTGGGCTTTATGAGTATTTTGTATATTTTCATTATATTGAACTCAAATCAATAAATAATAATGATTTCAAAGATAAAAAAAAACTAGAGTTGGAATCGAAACTATGTTATTTTTTACCCTATCTGCCAAGTTTGCATACAAAATAAAAAAAGAATAAGGTTATTTTATTTCATGCAAATTTTAAAGCAAAACATCAACAAAATCTACCAAACAGTGATCGTGTTTGTCATTGTGTGTTAAAAGCATTAAGCAAAGCTGAATTAACTGTTTACCTGAGACAATATTTTGAACCAACAAATAAATGCAAGTGTGCCTATTACAAGAAACTGTGCAAGACACCTACTGGATTGGAAGCACACATGTGATGTCATAGAATTTAGGAAATTGTTGAAATTTTTTGCTGGACCGTCACTAATCGTGCTCAATGAGAATAATCCACTATAAAATTAAAATTAAAAGATAAGGAATAAAGTTAAAAGTAACTTTATTGTATCAGGTCACTAAGAACGAGAGAGGGAAAAATATTTCAACAACCTTTTCCGACCATGGCATTTCGAAGCTAAATGCTTTACACTAGAAGAGGAGAAAAAACGACTTAAAAATATTCAAATTAGAAATGAAAACAAGTATGAGATGAAATAATGGGGGAATAATAAAGAGCAGGAATAGAAATATCAAAACATAGAATATAATGTTGCGAACCTCTCTCTACTTTATCGTTATTTTCATAGCAAGTGCTCGTCTGAGCTCCAATCTATGCCCGCCCTCACCAAACTTTCACGAAAAGTAGTCGTCCAGCTGAAACGACTGTCAATAAATTCCCTTACTCTTTTTTTTTTTTAATTACATTTTCACCCCAAACAAGGCAAATTGCCACTTTGGTGTAGGGGGCTACTATCAGGGGCAACAACTACTGGGGTACTATGTAGGGATTTTGGCAGCAAGATGTCGGTTCACGTTACACTTGAACTTCTGCACGTCAGTACTGTTGGGGAAGCAGGGACCTGGAATGGAATTCCAGAGTCTAGCGGTTCTGGGGAAGAAACTATTGGAGTAAAAATATCTTTTACATCTAGGGATCTCTACAGTGTGGGGGTGGAATTTAGCAGCCTGTCGGGTTTATCTAGGGTGCTCACATCGTGGGGGCACAAGTGCTTGCAGTTCTTCAGAGCATTCACCATTATAATACTTGTAGAATAGGCAGAGGGATGCAACATTTCGTCGATGGGACAGAGGCTGAAGCTTAGATGCCAGTTCATGGCCTATCAGGTTTGTGACTCTCTTTTGAACCTTGTCAAGGAGCGAGAGATAAGTAGCAGATGCACCAGCCCAGAGGTGACAGCAATACTCCATACATGGCCGAATGGTGGCCTTATAGAGGTACAGGATACTTTCGGGTGTTAGTAGTTGTCTAGCACGGTAGAGATAGCCCACCTTTCTTGCAGCGGCTCTGGCAATGCCTTCAATATAATTGTTCCAACTCATGTTTCCTGTGAACGTTAGGCCAAGGAGTTTGAAAGATGTACCCTCAGATAAAGAGTCATTGGCCATTGCTATTGATGGTAGAGAATGTTTCTTGTAATTATTGAATGAAACTTTTCCCTTATTTTCAGTTTCACTATTATTTCTATTTTTATTATCCTATTATTAGTATCACTTAGACTGTTACTATTATAATCTTTATTATACTTAATAACTTCTTTTTTACTACTACTACTACTACTACTACTACTACTACTACTAATACTACTACTACCTATACATATGAACTTAATTTCTTTAAATATTTTATAACTATCACATCCATGCCCCGTAATATTTAACTTACTTTTCTCTTATAGACATTTACAGCAAATGCATTTAAATAGGTAATTCGCCTAAATTGGACGTAAGTTTTGCTTACTTTAAGAAGACGCATGTTAGTTACTCCCCCCCACACACCTATACAAATAAATCCTTAACGCGTGTGAAACCTTACGACATCAAGACAATCGTAATAACTACCTATCTGTTTCATAGGTATCTCCCTTTCTCTTATTAAACTATTAACTACCCCTCTTCCTCTCTTCATTTACTCTCTCCTCTCTTTCCACCTCTCTCTCTCTCTATCTCTTTCTCTACATATACTGAAATCCGAGTCGTTTCTGGTTAAAGTCTTCTTTAATTCAACCTCACCCTCTTTTTTTCATTTTTCTCTTTTTTCTTTCTTTTTCTTTTGTCTTTTCTCTTCTTTAGTTGTTAAATCTTAAAAATTTAATGTCGAATCTAAATGGAGATCCCCCCCTTTTTTTCATCGTCTTCTTCTAATATCGTCTTTTCAAATCATAATAACCACTTCTGTCCAAGTCTGACGAAGTTACGGGATCGTTGATACGATTCGGTAGCGGAAACATGTGTAACTAAACAGATAAAACGGTAATAAAATAAAAATATATATTTGCTCTGCAATAGTATTGAGAACTTTCTTTTAGTTTTCACTATTTATCAGTTTTGATATATTTATGTGATATATGTATATATATATGATATATATGTATATGATATATATATATATATATATATATATATATATATATATATATATATATATTACAAACTGTCATGTTAAATGACTTTATTCTAACAAAAGAACGTGTTTACCTACCACTCATAGAAAATGTATATTTGATATTTGTTCGAAACTAAAAACACAGGTAACTAATTGGTGTTTAATGATAAACAGTATAAAAGATAATCAGAAATGTCACGATTTTCAAATAATAAAAAAAGTGCTTCGACAACAAAAGACGATAAATTAACCTCTAAATTGTTTAAACTAAATTTATTGTGATGTTTATCATTGAAATAAGAAAATGATTGGCTTTTGTTCATGTAATTGAAAACATGAAAAATATTTCCAGATCGCAATAGAATTTTCATCGTTGAACGTGACAAATGAATTTATCTATTTTTTTACATAGGCATAACCACTTATCAAGGCCAGAGACCATTCGGGGATAAGGGTTAAGAATGTACAGTAGTCAATTGGACAATATTGTAATCGTTAGTAATGGAAGTTCGGTAAATTTGTTTACTTAAATTGAACCGCTCATCAAGAACTTATTTACATTGGACTTGAAGACAACCATATTTTAGTCAGCTGGAAAGCAGGAAAACGGAAGACAATTCCACAGGCGTGCAGTTCTAAGGAAGAAGCTTTGTTCATGGAATCTACGTTTAGGTTTAGGCACAGTAAAAGAGTGAGGGGGAATTATTGATAGTGTTTTCAGCTAGGCGAGTGTTTCTTGTGAAAGTTTGGCGAGGGGATACCATAGATTTAAGCTCAGTCGAACACTTGCCATGAAAATAACGATAAAGCAGGGACAAACTCGCAACATCTCTCCTCTGAGATAGAGGTTGCAGGGAAGAGAAAAGAACATCTCCTACGAGGCTACGAAATCTATTTTATCTTATTTGAAATGCATGTACTTAACCCTTTCAAAAGCTTTATCTGTAACAATTGTAATATAGTGCAAATGAGCCCGTGGGAAATTCTCAGCAGCAGCAGAGGATGGCTGGCTTGCGAAAAGATAAGCAGCAGTAGCCGAAAATGTGCACATACAAATTAGGAAGTGTGCACGAGAAGAGAAAGGGAAATTAAGTAGAGAAAAATGTAACACGTGCTCGGGTCAGAAGCAAAGTTAGCATCGAAGGAAATGGACGCGTAAAGTCGAGGACAAGAATGGGACAGCTATGACCGTCATTTGGTTGGAGGAAAGAGAAACGCAATCCTGGCTAGAGGGACAATGGTGAGAAACTTATAAGTAGTGTCGGGACGAGAAAGTAAGGGTAATGAGTGCGGGTATTTTTTATTTCCTTTGTTTCTTTGTAACATTACACAATTACGTTAAAATAAAGTTTTTGGGCGTCACGCTAAATTCTTAAATAGAATTTTTGTTTGTCATATTTAAGTTTAAAAAAAAAAAGAATTATAGTCTACCATAGTTAAGTTTGAAAAAAAAATTTTGTCTGTCATATTAAAGTTTGAAATAGAATTTTTGTGCTCCAAATTTTAGTTTGAAATATATTTTAGTCCCTCATTTAATTTGTTTTTATTACATTTTCATCCCAAACAAAGCACATTGTCATTTTCATGTACGAGGACTACTATCAGGAACCTAGGTTGCAGGGGTACTATGTAAGGAGTTTAGCAGCAAGATGTCTGTTCACATTACACTTGAACTTCTGCATGTCAGTACAGTTGGGGAAGAAGAAAACCGGAAGAGAATTCCAAAGTCCTGCAGTTCTAGGGAAGAAGTTATTACAGTAAAAGGCTTTCTTAAAACGTTGATCGATTTGTGTAAACTCCTTACAATGTTTATATAATTTTATTTATGTAAAAGAGTTACACACACGTACTAAGCACTTCTAGAAAAAGTATAATTTTATTTATATAAACGCTCTACACACACATACTAAGTGCTTTTAGAAAAAATATAAATATATATATATATATTTATATGCGTATGACGACATGAAATAAATCACAGATTAATGAATCTTACGTATGTTAACAGTCTAACAAAATATTGTTGAGTGATAATATTTTTATACAAGACAATCCCAGCGAAATAAAATTGCTCAATATACTGGATAGAACAAATAAAAAATTGTAGTTTATATATTTAATTTTTTTTTGCAGTAATATATGCATATATATTACTGCAAAAAATTAAATATAAAACACACACACAATATATATATATATATGTATATATATATATATATATATATATATATATATATATATATATACAAAGTGTAGGTTTTATATTTAAACAAATCAGTTGAAAGTTTTATATTTGAATTTTTTTTACAGTAAAAATAGAATTTTACAAACACACGCAGACACACACACACAAACACACACACACACACACACATATATATGATGCAATCATAAAACTGGCGCCATAGAAAAGACGATATGATTCAATTTCCGTTTGATGAAAACCAGTTTCTTTTCTTGTTGCAGACCATCTACTAGTTCGTCAGTTGTGTACAAATTCCAAAAGCGATGGGAGCCTTCTATTATGTCTGAAAGTGATACACTGCTCCAAAAACGAGATCGGAGATTCGCCGCTGTAGAACTCATGCTCTCTACAAATCTAAGACCATTGCCAGCACTCTCAAAATGCATCACTGAATTGCTGCAAATATTGGAGACGTGCCCAGGGTGATGACAACAAAGTTTCCAGCCACAGTTATTGACTATGGTGTGGTTTCATATGATGGCCGCATTCCACCTCACATCATTGAAGTCGGTTGATAGTAAACACCAAACTGTAACTGGATGTGCTGAATCAGGTGGCGGCTGGCAGACTGTGTGTGGCACCAGGACTCGGCGGAGACTCACAAGTCATAAGAGACTCAGGTTTGGCTTTGTACTCTTCTCTCACTGGTCCCCTTTCCTCCCCCGACATGAACCAGCTGGACTACTTGGTTTGGTCATACGCCGAGAACATCACCAACATGACCTCCCACAACACAAAAGCCAGCTTTATCGCCACCATCCGTCTAGTATTCGCCGAGCTTCCGTCGACGATTGTGGAAAAGGCTTGTAGAAAGGCATGTTCCCAGTTTCGGACACGTACCGAGGCGGTGAAGGAGGCTGAAGGCGGCTACATTGAATTAATGTCAACGCTACTGCATAATCAAGTTACCTGTAATGATTTTTTCAATAAAATTTTTAAAATAAAGCTGTAGTGTTGTTTTCTTTAGGGCGACAACGTTATCGTTTCACCTTATATATATACATATATATATATATGTATATATGTATATATATATATATATATATATATATATATATATAATGTTAAAATGAAAAAAAGACCTAAATTTAAGGTCGAGCTGAAATCGAAACCAAAACCTAGTGAGAATATAGCAAGGCCGATTACTATTCGATCAGCGTGACATGCAGTTTGAAAAGGCTTTTTTAAAACCGACTTGTGCTTAACATAAAGAATCTGTAATGTGAACCATTTGTGTATGCGCAGTCGTAAAACAGTTAGCAAACAGAAAGAAATCCGACGACTCCCACGTACCAATTTTCCAATTTTGATCCCTAGAAGTCTTTTTTAACGAAAACGGATTAACCAGTTTTCAACATGTCTGAATAACCTATATACCAAATTTCAAGTTTTTAGATTAAAAATTCGTTGAGTATATAGGTTGGGAAGTGTCTTCACACAGATATTCTCGCTTTTATAAAATATAAGATAAGAGAAATGTTAAACTAGAAGTCATTCCTGGCTTTGTCTAGTATTAAACGTCACGTCAAATTCAAAGTAAAAAAAAGAAAAAAACAACAACAACAAAAAAACTGATACATGTGAGTATTATGTCTTTTCTACACAGTTCACTTCTTGTAAGTAAAATAAATACTCGAGCTGAGATTGAAATCGACTCCTAAAGACAGTGGCTCAAGAACAAATAACAATTAACCCAATTGAACACGATCTCCCAAATGTATTTTCAAACCTTCTTATTCTTAACATAATGTGAATTATAAGCGCATGCAAAGTCGTGAAATAGCTAAAAAAAATAAAAATTTGACGGCACCCACGCACCAATTTTTCGATTTTGACCTCTTAGGAACCCTTTTTTCAGATATAAACTGTCAAGGAAGGATAAAGTCTTCTAAACAGCACCTTCCTAGATATCGCATCAGGTCTCCATCTTAGACCGTATTTGACTAGTGCAGATAGAGGAATGTGTCACGAGTGAGATATCTCCTGGAGGTGGGGGGGCAGCCATGAACACCTGCCATGAAGAAAAAACGATTAAGTAGAGAAAGACTAGCAATATATCTTCTGTGAGAAAGGGCTAGCAGGGAAACGAATGTAACACTAAAGAGAGGCCACATCAGACCTGTAGGGTTGATGTGGCGTTTCTTTTGGTTAAAAGTAATTTTTTGTTCCCGGACGATGATCGGGTTTTGAAGGAATAAAAATTATTATTTTTTTTGTCAATAAATTCTGAGCTAAGTCTGTTGTTGAGATTGCGGTGGCAAAAGTGCCTTTGTAGCGAAAAGTTAAATCACATTCTAAACTTCAAAAGCGAAAAAGAATGCATAAAATATTTTAGCCAAAATACACAGGCGTTTGATCTGAAATAGCCGAAATCATAATTGTACAAGAACCAGAGAATTGGGGATTGCACACCCGCAATTGGCAAAACTATGAGCCAAGTTTGATCTGTGAGTTTGACAGTTGAAAAAGTCGGGTTGTTTTTGATCTGAGAGAAACACACGCAGTGACTCGGCATTGTGTTTTAGAACTAAGAATAGGAAAAAATGAATTGTCCGAAATTTCAAAACAAGAATACATATTTTTATGACGTATCGAGAATTGTAATTTGGTGAATCAGGTCGAACGAAAATTGAAGTTATGAAATATTTTTGCTCGGATGGGAAAATGTGTTGTCCGATAAGTTCAAAGCGACAAATGCATTCTTGGTCTTTTGACGTAATCAAAATGTCTGATATAATGGAATGGCCGACAACCAGAACTTAACTCAAAGATAAACTAAAATTCCTTTGAATTATCAAAGCGAAAAATGAAATCAATAATTAATTTTAAAACAAATAAAATCGCGTGATTTACTTTAAGTCAAAGGAAAAATAATTTTCCTGGATATGGAAAAATTCCATTAGTAAGACAGGGAGGAGTTAAATAGTACAACGTGTAAGTTGGGCGTTAATTAAAGGAGGAGTCAATCCAATTTTGGAAATGGACCAATGAAAAAGGGCCCTGTCGAATTATAATCAAGCAATTTGATTGGTCGATGACGAACATGGGTGTCGTCATCATTCCATAATTGTATTATAAAAGAAATGAAAAATCAGAGATTAAGTCAGAGTCCGGGTCTGAGATTGGGAATCAGAGTCAAAGAGAGCTAAGTCGAGTTGTTCCGTCTCGGCAGAATCACCTCTCCTCTCTCTCCCCCTCGCTTGTTGCCTGATAACTCAACGCTTATAACGTGTCGATCACTTAACGAGAATTACGCAAAGTCCGCGATACCGACCAGGTATTTCAACAGCAGAAGCTCAGTTGTAGAACTAACTGCTTGCTTGAATTAATTGTCAACTATATGTACATGCTGTAAATAATTCTTTTATGAATTTCCGAAATATATATTATATTAACCAACCTCCGGAGTTTTGTTGCTGATGTGCGTTGATCCCTATATGTGTATATTTCTTTATTTGCCATTTGTGACACCGTATCCGTCAATGATCACCCAGAATAACTAGACGATCCACGGGGAACAGGCCTTGAGGACCGAGCATCCGAGAAGAATCCCCAACGCCTTAACGAAGAACTCACTGGGTGACGCGACGTACTAACGGTTGGCAGACCTGGTTGCCCAGTCGACATATCATAACTGTACCGACCAGGGTGCAGATTATAACTGGGCCGCGATCAGGGGTTAAGGTTGCGTAAGGTCACTCGTGTAAAGTCACACGAAAAGGACACGGTCCACTAAATTATAAAGTCGAGTTTCTACTCTGTCTATGTAAGACACTGCCCTCTGTGCAGTACTTTCCTATCATGGCAGCAGTCCTACATCTTAGGGCGTACTTGGCTCTAATAAAGGCAGAGGAATGCATCACGAGCGAGATACTTATGAAGCAGTAGAATGAATAAAACCATTTTTATTGCGATGTTTGTAACGGTTTTGATGCAAGTTACCAATTCAGATCAAGAGTAAAATCCAGCCCAGAAGTTTGTCAATTGGTGCCAAGTGGGATCAAGTGAGTATCAGAATGTTGGTGGTGATTTTGGACGCATTTAAAGTAATCACACACCTTTCCCCCATTGTACTAAGCGCTCAAGCTCGAAAGAAAAAGAATTAGAAACATGGTTTTCATTGCTGCTATTTGAAGTGTTGTCATAGATGGTTGTGTTGACTGTATAAATTCCGACGAATGATCTTAGAATATGATTTGAGAGATCGCTGATGTAGATGAGGAAGCGAGTTGAGCACAGAATGAACCATTAAGGTACGCCATCTTTAAAAACGGTAAAGTAACGTACATACGAACATAAACGTACCCTCACGTATTAATATAATATAGATTGTCTGGCACAACACACGTCTAATGGGCGTGTATTGTGCTAGTATTTATACAACTTCGTGTGTTTCTGGCGAAAAGGTAATTCATTTGTCTAAATGTGTCTACGCCTCTTTGTTAGCCGACTAAAAAAGAGCGATATGGCACGCACACCTTTCAAGACAGCAAAGAGAGAAAGGATTAGGTAGGCTTTTAATCGATAATAAGGCCCCATTATTTCCTGCATTGAGTGGTTGGTTTCCATTATAAGTATTTCGGCACATATATACAATTACAAGTCTATAGAAAAATAATAAAAATAACCCCATTATGTCATGTGATTTTAACGAGGACTGCTTAGTCTCGATTTCTGTTAAGCGTAGTCGAAATTGTAGGCCAATCACAATTCTGGAACAAACAATGCGATGAGAGGGGGTGTGCCTATATCGCAAATCAGGTTCGGGGGCGAAGGGAAAAAGCGACAAAACTGTCGATACTTTTTCCAGGAGAATGAGAAGCTCACGCAGATTGATCGATGGATTGACTGTTCTATACACCGAAAGAAATCGCCGTCGAGAATCTGACGTTCCATCTTCAAATATATTAGCAGTGTCTTACAATACTGAAGAGTCTTGATACAACGAAACAGCTAATTGTGAATGACAAACACACACATATGTTGAAAATGGCTTGGGGTTCTTTTGATGAATAAGATTATGTCTTTTTATTCAATTTGCTACTGGTCTCTCACCCTTGAACAGGGTTAAAAAAAAGTCCCATACCTAATAGGTTTCGCACTGTCAGTTAGGCTTCAACCTCTGACCCACCGACGAAATTTTGCACCCCTCTGCCTGTTTTACAACTATTTTAATGGTAGGTGCTCCGACGAAATACAAGCCATTGTACCCCTCGACTTAAATACCCCGGACAAACCCGACAGCCAGCAAAATCCCACCCTTATACAGTAAAACCTCCAGATGCAAGAAAGCCTTCTACTGTAATAATTTACTGCACTACTACTGTATTACTATAGTGTAATAAGGGCGGCTGAACTTTGGGATTCCCTCTCGGATTCCCGCTTCCCTAACAGTAGGCACATGCAAAAGTTCAAGTATAATGTAAACAAACATCTTGCTGCTCGACCCCCTACATAGTCACCCAGATAGTAGCTCCCTACATAAAAGTGTCACTGTGCCTTGTTTTGGGGGGAAAATGCAATAAAAAACGACATGCGTTTCTCATAGGACATTCAGAAATAAAGAAAGAAAAAAAGAATAAGAAAAAAACATGAAATGAGATCACGTTTATGCCGGATATGGATATCTAGAATTTAGAATGTTTTCTTGGTAAATGAAAAAATCGGTGTGATTTAATATTTTCATTATTTTTTATTGTTGAAATCTTTTTCGGTGTTTTTTGTGTATATAAGAAAATATGATCAATTAAATAATTATTGTGTGCGACGTTTTTCTGTCGGATTATTATTATTATTATTATTATTATTGATTTATTTATTTATTTATTTATTTTTTAAAATTACGTTCAATCTTTAATAAGATATATCCCCACTTGAACGCAAAGGGTTACTATTTGGGACTATGCTTAGGAAAGATTAAGATGTTGGTTTACATTATATTTAAACTTCTGCATATCAGTACAGTCAGGGAGACAGAAAGTAGGAAGGAAATACCAAAGTCTAGCTGTTCAAGGGAAGAAAATATTAGAGTAGAGAGCTTTCTAGCATTTAAGAATCTATACACTGAAGGGGTGTAATTTTGCTGCTAAGCCAATTTGTATATTAAACCAAGACAATTTGTATATTAAAAAAGTGCTCAGCCGAAGTAGCTTCAGTTCTCTCCAAACTCTACAACAAATGCTTTAATGAAGCTTGCTTTCCGGTCTGTTGGAAAACTGCTTCTGTTGTACCAGTATTCAAGAATTCTGGCGAAAGAACTGACCCATTAAATTATCGCCCCATTAGCCTCCTCCCACTTTTTGCCAAAATATTTGAGACCATAATTAACCATGCTCTAGTCCATCATCTTACAGATGCTAAACTACTGACTGACAAACAATATGGATTTAGACAAGCCCGTTCCACAGCAGACATCCTAACTGTGATCTCTGAACGTATATACCATTCACTGGACAACGCGGGGGAGGGCAGAGCGGTAGCTCTAGATATATCTAAGGCTTTTGACAGGGTATGGCATGAGGGTTTCCTCAGAAAAATCAGATCATACGGTATCACTGGTAGAATACTTAACATAATTAAATCCTTCTTAGATAAGAGAAAAATCCAGGTTGTCCTCGACGGTCGTACATCTAAACAATATGATATAAATGCGGGGGTGCTCCAGGGTTCTATCCTTGGACCTCTATTGTTCCTGATATTCATAAATGACCTCCCCGACAACATTGCCTCTGAGATGGGTATATATGCTGATGACACTACACTCTATGGCAGGCACGACAGGAAGACGAATGAACACATTTCTAAAGAAATGGCAGAAACACTAGAGGAAGACCTCCAATCTGTAGTGGAATGGGGACAAAAGTGGTTGGTCGCGTTCAATGCTGCCAAGACTAAACTAGTTTCATTCAATAATTACAAGAAACCCTCTCTACCACCAATAGCAATGGCCAACGACTCTTTATCTGAGAGTCCATCTTTCAAACTCCTTGGCCTAACGTTCACAGGAAACATGAGTTGGAACAATTACATTTAAGGCATTGCCAGGGCCGCTGCAAGAAAGGTGGGCTCTCTCTACCGTGCTAGAAAACTACTAATACACGAAAGTACCCTGTACCTCTATAAGGCCACCATTCGCCCATGTATGGAGTATTGCTGCCACATCTGGGCTGGTGCATCTGCTACTAGTCTCTCGCTCCTTGACAAGGTTCAAAAGAGAGTCGCAAACCTGATAGGCCCTGAACTGGCATCTAAGCTTCAGCCTCTGTCCCATCGACGAAATGTTGCATCCCTCTGCCTTTTCTACAAGTATTTTAGTGGTGAATGCTCTGACGAACTGCAATCATTTGTGCCCCCACGACGTGTGCACCCTCGACAAACCCGACAGGCTGCTAAATCCCACCCCCACACTGTAGAGATCCCTAGATGTAAAAGATCTTTTTACTCCAATAGTTTCTTCCCCAGAACCGCTAGACTCTGGAATTCCATTCCAGGTCCCTGCTTCCCCAACAGTACTGACGTGCAGAAGTTCAAGTGTAACGTGAACCGACACCTTGCTGCCCAAATCCCTACATAGTACCCCAGTAGTTGTTGCCCCTGATAGTAGCCCCCTACACCAAAGTGGCAATTTGCCTTGTTTGGGGTGAAAATGTAAAAAAAAAAAAAAAAATATGGATATATACGTCGAAGGGGCACAAGTGCGACGAGTGTATCAGAGCGCATTCCATTAAAATACTTATAAAACAGGCACAGACATGCAACATTGTGGCGATGGGACAGGGTTTGGAGCTTTGTTGACAAAGTGGGGCCTATTAGATTAGGGACTATTTATTGGACACTATCAAATGAGGCGAGACTAGTGATAGATGCACCAGGCATGGACGAATGGATACTCTCACGTGTGAGTAGTCTACTAGTATGGTAAAGAGAAACTACGTTCTTTTGCAGCAGCCTTCGCAATGTCCTCAATTTATTTGTTCCAGTTCATATTGCCCGTGAATGTTTAGCCGATGAGTTTGAAGGAAGAATTCTCGTGTGTTATCTATCATGGATATCAGTGGTTGGAGAGGCATCTTTTAATTGTTAAAGGACAGCAGCTTAGTTTTACTAGCATTAAATGTTACTATCCATTTACGGCCTCATTTTAGTCTGGAGTTTATTTCCTAAAGATATAACCTTAGTTCTCTTCTTCTGATATAACATAATATTATTACATTATTGCTTTAATTCTCTATCCATTATATATATATATATATATATATATATATATATATATATATATATAGAGAGAGAGAGAGAGAGAGAGAGAGAGAGAGAGAGAGAGAGAGAGAGAAGTTAAAGAAAGAGAATAACATCAATTCTTTGAGAGCAGAGTTATCGGGATAATGCAAAGCTCAGCAAATGTTTGGAGCTTATATAGAATTCAATAAAAAAAGAAAATTAAGGTAGAAAACTATATAGTGATATATATATATATATATATATATATATACACAGACACACACACACACACACACACACACACACACGCACATATATATATATATATATATATATATATATACTAGCAAAAGTACACTGGGTTCAAAAACAGCCTACAGAAAATGGACTCTGATTTATGGAAGTATGATAGGTTATGAAAAGGAAAGGTTGTAAAGAGATCGCTTCGAATTTGGGAGTATCAAAACCAAAGCAAAATATGATGAAAGTAAAAATAAAATAGATAAACCCCATAATTTATTATACCATACCTGTTCACACTGAAAAAATTATCACAATGTTCTGTGCATATACATTAAAAAACCTTGTCAAACTTTGTGACATATTTCAATTCTATGGAGGTCAGGTGCGAACGAACACCCCATAATTTTATTATACCATATTTTTTCAAACTGAAACATAATTATCAAAGAATATTTACGTAGATAGATATGAAAAACATTTATTAAAGTTTGTGCCTATTTCCATTCTATGGAGGCCAGACACGAACGCAGAACCCACAATTTTTTTATACCATCCCTATTTAAGTTAAAGCATACTTATCAAAGTATTGTTATGGACATCTATATCAAAAACACTTGTAAACGTTTTTTTTTAATTTTTAAATTTTTTATTTCCATACTTTGTGGACCAGGTGCGGATGCAGACCACACAATATCAATGAACCACCGTTCTGCCAGATCAAACATACCCATTCCTGTGTCTCGATACATCTTCTATCATTATATGTAATCAGTTTTTTTGAAATAGTCAACCATATAGGAGCCTATTCGTGACCACACACACACACACACACACACACACACACACACACACACACACACACACACACACACACACACACACACACAGAGACATTCAGTTTTATATTATAGAAGATATATATTCATTTATTTAATAAGAGCATACATCAATTAGAGGTGTTGATACATTACAGTTCTCCCAAACAGCCTCGATAATTTATTTCTTACTCCTAATGTTATTATCGCAAGACGTCGCATTCCTATTATGTTACCTTGCCTCTTCTTTCTTCTTCTGATGAGAAGCATTAGACTTCGAAATACCTTGGTATTAAGCGTTCCCCTTACGTAACATCCCTAATTGACGTATTCCCTTATAAAATGAATGTAGAAATCTACATATATATATATATGTATATATATATATATATATATATATATATATATATATATATTAGAAAATAGTTTTTATACCTTCATTTTATCTTTCTATAGGCATATATATATGTGTATATAAATTATTATAGTAAAAATAATTATATATATATATATATGTATATATATATATATATATATATATATATACTTCATTTACCCACATAAAATTAATAAACGAAAGTATAAATTTATGCGTAAACTTTAAGTATTTACTTCAAAAGTGCTCAATACGTTAGTAGAGCTAGTTAGTAAGTTATAAAATATATATGGCGATTAAGCTACACTGAATATTCCGCGTTTCATCCACTCTAGGACTCTTCAGGCTTATGATATTTACTTTCGTTACGTCAATGACACTTTTTGCTTATTTGACAACGAGACGAAAGCGGCTTTTTTTGGTCTCCTCATAACGTTTATCCAGATCTTACGTTTACGGTATACAAAGAAATAAATTCTCTTCCATTTTTAGATGGTCTTGTTTTCAAAACATCCTCGTGTTTTCTTACTTCTGTTTATCGTAAACCAACATTTACCGGCCTCTATACACGTTGATTCTCATTTTGTCCTACAAACCAGAAATACAATTTAATTAAGACTTTAGAACATGGGGCCTTGATGACTTGTTTTCGAAGAGATTCCGGATGACAAGTTTAAATTTATTAGTAAGACTCTTTGTAACAATGGTTACCCCTTTAGACATTGTTGAAACAACTATTAATAAGAAAGTTGGTAATTTTTACGAATCTAAAGAAATTGCAGCTAATAGATGTCCTGTTTATCTGCGTCTACCTTGGCTATGTAACATCAGCGACCGATTTGCTAAGCAAATTTCTTTGTCTATACAACGGTGTTATTTTGCATCGA